>NC_052346.1:18804900-19067030 GCF_016432855.1 Salvelinus namaycush | reverse complement strand
ACATGAAGCTAGGAATGAAACAGGACGTGGACATGAAGCTAGGGTTAGGGTTGACCCAGGATGTGGACATGAAGGTAGGGTTGAACCAAGATATAGACATGAAGCTAGGGTTAGGACTGAACAGGATGTGGACATGAAGCTAGGGTTAGGGTGAACCAGAATGTGGACATGAAGCTAGGGTTAGGTTGGAAACCAGGACGTGGACATGAAGCCAGGGTTAGGGGTTGAACCAGGATGTGGACATGAAGCTAGGGTTTGGGTTGAACCAGGATGTGGACATGAAGCTAGGGTTAGGGTTGAACCAAGATGTGGACATGAAGCTAGGGTTTGGGTTGAACCAGGATGTGGACATGAAGCTAGGGTTAGGGGTTGAACCAGGACGTGGACATGGAGCTCGGTTAGGGTTGAACCAGGACGTTGACATGAAGCTAGGGTTAGGTTGGAACCAGGACGTGGACATGAAGCCAGGGTTAGGGTTGAACTAGGAGGTGGACATGAAGGTAGGGTTGAACCAGGATGTGGACATGGAGCTAGGTTTAGGGTTGAACCAGGATTTGGACATGAAGCTAGGAATGAAACAGGGCGTGGACATGAAGCTAGGGTTAAAACAGGATGTAACATGAAGCTAGGGTTAGAGTTGAACCAGGATGTGGACAGGAATGTAGAGTTGAACCAGGATGTGGACATGAAGCTAGGGTTGAACAAGGATGTGGGCATGAAGCTAGGGTTAGGCTTGAACCATGATGTGGACATGAAGGTAGGTTTGAACCATGATGTGGACATGAAGGTAGGCTTGAACCATGATGTGGACATGAAGGTAGGCTTGAACCAGAATTTGGACATGAAGCTAGGGTTAGGGTTGAACCAGGATGTTGACATGGCACTAGGCTTGAACAAGGACATGGACATTACACTAGGGTTGAACCAGGACATGGACATTACGCTAGCGTTGAAACAGGACGTGGACAGGAAGGTAGGGTTTACCAGGATGTGGACATGAAGCAACGGTTATGAATGAACCATGATGTTAACATAAAGCTAGGGTTAGAATTGAACAACAATGTGGACATGGAGCAAGGGTTAGGGTTGAACCAGGATGTGGACATGAAGGTAGGGTTAGGGTTGAACCAGGATGTGGACATGAAGGTAGGGTTGAACCAAGATGTGGACATGAAGCTAGGGTTAGGGTTGAACCAGGATGTGGACATGAAGCTAGGGTTAGGGTTGAACCAGAATGTGGACATTAAGGTAGGGTTGAACCAGAATGTGGACATGAAGCCAGGGTTAGGGTTGAACCAGGATGTGGACATGAAGGTAGGGTTGAACCAGAATGTGGACATGAAGCTAGGATGGAACCAGGATGTGGACATGAAGCTAGGGTTAGGGTTGAACCAAGATGTGGACATGAAGCTAGGGTTAGGGTTGAACCAGGATGTGGACATGAAGGTAGGGTTGAACCAAGATGTGGACATGAAGCTAGGGTTTGGGTTGAACCAGGATGTGGACATGAAGCTAGGGTTAGGGTTGAACTAGGAGGTGGACATGGAGCTAGGTTTAGGGTTGAACCAGGATTTGGACATGGAGCTAGGTTTAGGGTTGAACCAGGATTTGGACATGAAGCTAGGAATGAAACAGGACGTGGACATGAAGCTAGGGTTAGGGTTGAACCAGGATGTGGACATGAAGGTAGGGTTGAACCAAGATATAGACATGAAGCTAGGGTTAGGACTGAACCAGGATGTGGACATGAAGCTAGGGTTAGGGTTGAACCAGAATGTGGACATGAAGCTAGGGTTAGGTTGGAACCAGGACGTGGACATGAAGCCAGGGTTAGGGTTGAACCAGGAGGTGGACATGAAGCTAGGGTTTGGGTTGAACCAGGATGTGGACATGAAGCTAGGGTTAGGGTTGAACCAAGATGTGGACATGAAGCTAGGGTTTGGGTTGAACCAGGATGTGGACATGAAGCTAGGGTTAGGGTTGAACCAGGACGTGGACATGGAGCTCGGGT
The DNA here is from genome assembly GCF_016432855.1 of Salvelinus namaycush. NCBI lineage: Eukaryota > Metazoa > Chordata > Actinopteri > Salmoniformes > Salmonidae > Salvelinus > Salvelinus namaycush. The sequence goes on along the minus strand of NC_052346.1, from coordinate 19,065,019 downwards.
TAGGGTTGAACAGGACGTTGACATGAAGCTAGGGTTAGGTTGGAACCAGGACGTGGACATGAAGCCAGGGTTAGGGTTGAACTAGGAGGTGGACATGAAGGTAGGGTTGAACCAGGATGTGGACATGGAGCTAGGTTTAGGGTTGAACCAGGATTTGGACATGAAGCTAGGAATGAAACAGGGCGTGGACATGAAGCTAGGGTTAAAACAGGATGTAACATGAAGCTAGGGTTAGAGTTGAACCAGGATGTGGACAGGAATGTAGAGTTGAACCAGGATGTGGACATGAAGCTAGGGTTGAACAAGGATGTGGGCATGAAGCTAGGGTTAGGCTTGAACCATGATGTGGACATGAAGGTAGGTTTGAACCAGGATGTGGACATGAAGGTAGGATGGAACCCGGATGTGGACATGAAGGTAGGCTTGAACCAGAATTTGGACATGAAGCTAGGGTTAGGGTTGAACCAGGATGTTGACATGGCACTAGGCTTGAACAAGGACATGGACATTACACTAGGGTTGAACCAGGACATGGACATTACGCTAGCGTTGAAACAGGACGTGGACAGGAAGGTAGGGTTTACCAGGATGTGGACATGAAGCAACGGTTATGAATGAACCATGATGTTAACATAAAGCTAGGGTTAGAATTGAACAACAATGTGGACATGGAGCAAGGGTTAGGGTTGAACCAGGATGTGGACATGAAGGTAGGGTTAGGGTTGAACCAGGATGTGGACATGAAGGTAGGGTTGAACCAAGATGTGGACATGAAGCTAGGGTTAGGGTTGAACCAGGATGTGGACATGAAGCTAGGGTTAGGGTTGAACCAGAATGTGGACATTAAGGTAGGGTTGAACCAGAATGTGGACATGAAGCCAGGGTTAGGGTTGAACCAGGATGTGGACATGAAGGTAGGGTTGAACCAGAATGTGGACATGAAGCTAGGATGGAACCAGGATGTGGACATGAAGCTAGGGTTAGGGTTGAACCAAGATGTGGACATGAAGCTAGGGTTAGGGTTGAACCAGGATGTGGACATGAAGGTAGGGTTGAACCAAGATGTGGACATGAAGCTAGGGTTAGGGTTGAACCAGGATGTGGACATGAAGGTAGGGTTGAACCAAGATATAGACATGAAGCTAGGGTTAGGACTGAACCAGGATGTGGACATGAAGGTAGGATTAGGGTTGAACCAGGACGTGGACATGGAGCTAGGGTTAGGGTTGAACCAGGACGTGAACATGGAGCTAGGGTTAGGGTTGAACCAGAATGTGGACAGGAAGCTAGGATTATGGTTGAACCAGGATGTGGACATAAAGCTAGCATTGGGGTTAGGGTTGAACCAGGATGTGGACATGAAGCTAGGATTAGGGTTGAACCAGGATGAGGACATGAAGCTAGGGTTAGGGTTGAACCAGGACATGGACATAAAGCTAGGGTTAGGGTTGAACCAGGACGTTGACATTGAGCTAGGGTTAGGTTTGAAGCAAGACGTGAACATGGAGCTAGGGTTAGGTTTGAACCAGGATGTGAACATGGAGCTAGGGTTAGAGTTGAAACAGGATGTGGACATAAAGCTAGGATTAGGGTTAGGGTTCAACCAGAATTTGGACATGAAGCTAGGATTAGGGTTGAACCAGGATGTGGACATGAAGCAAGGGTTGAATCAGGACATGGACATGAAGCTAGGTTTGAACCAGAATGTGGAACTAGGATGTGGACATGAAGCTAGGGTTAGTGTGGAACCAGGATGTGGACATGGAGCTAGGGATAGGGTTGAACCAGGATGTGGACATGAAGCTAGGGTTAGGCTTGAACCAGGATGTGGACATGAAGGTAGGATTAGGGTTGAACCAGGACGTGGACATGGAGCTAGGGTTAGGGTTGAACCAGGACGTGAACATGGAGCTAGGGTTAGGGTTGAACCAGAATGTGGACAAGAAGCTAGGATTATGGTTGAACCAGGATGTGGACATGAAGCTAGGATTAGGGTTGAACCAGGATGAGGACATGAAGCTAGGGTTAGGGTTGAACCAGGACATGGACATAAAGCTAGGGTTAGGGTTGAACCAGGATGTGGACATGAAGGTAGGGTTGAACCAGGATGTGGACATGAATGTAGGATTAGGGTTGAACCAGGACGTTGACATTGAGCTAGGGTTAGGTTTGAAGCAAGATGTGAACATGGAGCTAGGGTTAGGTTTGAACCAGGATGTGAACATGGAGCTAGGGTTAGAGTTGAAACAGGATGTGGACATAAAGCTAGGATTAGGGTTAGGGTTCAACCAGAATTTGGACATGAAGCTAGGATTAGGGTTGAACCAGGATGTGGACATGAAGCAAGGGTTGAACCAGGACATGGACATGAAGCTAGGTTTGAACCAGAATGTGGAACTAGGATGTGGACATGAAGCTAGGGTTAGTGTGGAACCAGGATGTGGACATGGAGCTAGGGTTAGGCTTGAACCAGGATGTTGACATGAAGCTATGGTTAAGGTTGAACCAGAATGTGGACATGAAGCTATGGTTAGGGTTGAACCAGAATGTGGACATGAAGCTATGGTTTGGGTTGAACCAGAATGTTGACATGATGCTATGGTTAAGGTTGAACCTGGATGTGGACATGAAGGTAGGGTTAGGGTTGAACCAGGATGTGAAGCTAGGGTTAGGGTGGAACCAGGATGTGGACATGAAGCTAGGGTTAGGGTGGAACCAGGATTTGGACATGAAGGTAGGGTTAGGGTTGAATTAAGGTTAGGGTAAGTAATCTCTCCTATATGCCTATTTTCCTATTCTCCATGGACATGACACAGACCGAGGCAGAGAGATAAGAAAGAGAAAACACGTGGGAGAGTGAGAGAGCGAAAGAGACTAAGAAAAAGTGGTAGAGAGAGAAATAGTGAAGAGAGACAAGGAGTGTTGGTGCGTCCGTGCCTTCCTTCCTGCCTGCACGCCTGTGTGGCTGCGTGCGCGTCAGTGTGTGTGTTTCTGTGTGTGTGCGTTAAACTGCGGGCCTCTCAGCATGCATCAATACTTGGCCGAGAGGAAGTCGATATGGATGGGCTGACTGTTCTCTCCCGCTCTGAAGAGCATCGATCAGGTGTCTGCACAGCCTAACCTCCAGGAACCTAAAGCCTGTCTACTCTACAGCATTGGCAAGAACAGTGTTGGGATGCTGTTTCCGTTCCTGGGATGTAGAATGGAGAGACAGTGAAGACAGAGGTAAAGGAGAGAGGGGAAGGAAGGCTAAGGACATCTCATTTCTACTCCACTGCTCCACTTTCCTCTCATCATGATTTTATTGATCCGTGAAGAGGAGAGAGGGAAGGAGAGAGATGAGAGAGAGGAGGAGAGAGAGTGAAAGGGGGAGAGTAGAGGAGAGAAAGAAGAAAGGCGAGAGAGAGGATAATGAAAAGAGGGGAAAGAGCAGAGGCGAGAGAGAGAGGATAAAGAGAGAAAACAGGAAAAGAAGGAACAGAGAAAAGATGGGTCTTTGTCAGTGAACTGGGATGGCCTCTGCCATTCTCCGCTGAGCCAGAGGGGATATGCTGCTCGCCACACACACAGACACACACAGACTCTGCGCTGTGCCCCCTGCCATGCTGCACTGAAGCCCCCCTGCTGAGAGCACACTTAGCTGCCGGGCATCCAACACTCACTACGGAGACACACACACACACACGGACAAGTGTGCACTCAGAGAAAGACACACACACACACTGTGCACCTGTACACACACAAGGCCAGACAAAGCTGCCAGGCATCCGCTCCGCTGCTCAACAGAGAGCCAGACACACACACACACACACACACACACACACACACACACACACACACACACACACACACACACACACACACACACACACACACACACACACACACACACACACACACACACACGTCTGATAGTGTCACGCTCCCTTGCTCTAGTGCCGCTGAAGATGACAGACAGAAGGAGAGAGAGACAGAGAGACAAAGCTATAGAGCGATAGAGAAAGGGAGGGAGAGGCTCCTGCGCTGATGGGAGCGGAGTGGAGGATGGGAGTGTGTGTCTGTGAACAGCGGAGCTGAGAGATGAGAGGAGAGCGGTATGGAGCTCAGAGGTACGGAGCTCAGAGGTACGGAGCTCAGCGTTACAGCAGCTCCCCCTGCCTGTAATGACTAGACCCTGACTCGCTGCCGAACACGGAAATTCTCACTCGTTTTCTCTCTGCTCCATTCTGCGCCAGCTATTTCTCTCTCAATCTATCTCTCTCTCTCTGTTCTTGTCATGAATTCTAAAAATCCCCCCCGGTTTTCATTTATACAAGTATTGATTCAATTGAAGAAATAAGTGAAGGAAAACTTTACTTTGGGCTGCTTCAAGCCATTCAAGACAGCTGACTGAGAAGAACTACTGCCTCCCTTCAATGCTAGGAGAGTTTTAGCATGAAAAGACACACACAATGTACCGCCATCCTCTACAAAGAGCTTCTGTGGAGCTGAACAAGCATTGTAACCCATGGCAACCCAAAGAGGCTGTCCTGACTTAACCCAAACAATAGAGGGAAGAGTTTGTTTGTGTGTGTTTGAGGCGGTTGGTTATGTCAGAAGGAGGCGAGTGGCGATGATGTGTTTCCTGTTTGTGTGGTGCAGTGTGTCGTGGCACCGTGTGATGTGAGCATGTGGTGCCAGAAAGCTGGCGGTCTCATATGTCTCCAGGGGAAACCAGCTGTTTGCAGAGTGTGACGGCTACAGCGGAGAGAGGAGACCGCAAACCATGTCACAATACACACAGCAGCAGTCGAAACACACACACACACACACACTTTAATCGCCTACCTAAGAACACCGATACTTTCCCTATATCTCTCTGTGTAAAAACCCCGTCAACCACCATACATGCACCAGGGTACATGCACACATACACCTCACAAAAAGGCCGGTGCATGAAATGGTTTTAAACCCTGTGTGGCATTTGGCCTCCCGAGTGGCACAGCGGTCTTTGCAGTGCTAGAGGCTTCACTACAGACCCGGGTTCGATCCCTGGCTGTATCACAACCGGCCGTGATCGGGAGCGCACAATTGGCCCAGCGCCGTCCGGGTTATGGAAGAGGGTTTGGCCGGGGGAGGGGGGCGCTTTACAAATACGCCATCATTGTAAATAAGAATGTATTCTTAAAAGACTTGCCTAGTTAAATAAATAAAACCATTGTCATTCATCGTCACCATGGCTGCTTAAGGATCTGAGCTCAGCCCTGTTTCACATGCAGACTGAATCATTAAGGGGCTTTTGATCAATGCCAGTCTCTCAGTCATAGAGATGGAGGGAGGCTCATGGTACAGACAGTGGACCCCCCTGTCCTTGGGCTACTTCATACACACATAGACACAAACACAAAGCAGTCACATTGTAAGCCTCCATCCGACCCAGCCCAAACAATGGATGAACCCGGTGCTCCCATCACCAGGTTCACTCTCCCCTCCTCTCACCCCTGGCTCGGACACTGTTCCTCTCTCTGTCACACTCTCTCTCTCTGTCACAGCTTTCTGTTCAGGCACTGTGTTGGAGGCCTGCCAGGTCCTACAAAGACCCTGACAGACACAGAAAACAGAAACGCACACACATACAGAAACCAAGAGAGAGAGAGAGAGAGAGAGAGAGAGAGAGAGAGAGAGAGAGAGAGAGAGACTGACACACACACAGCGGGCGCTGAGAGCTTGGCACTGTTCACACTGAGTGAGTGGGTGTCAAGCAGAGGCAGAGCAAATGTCAGCAACCAGTCAAACTCAGACAAACCTATCAGTGTTCAGGAGGACATAGTCCAGTCTGCTCCAATATAATCACCTAATTACCATATCTGCAGTAGTGGGAAGGGGCCACCATAGAGATCCTGAATAAATTTCAGTGGGAGCCACGATTGCTGAAATAATAATTTTCTTCAACGGCAGCTTGTAAGTCCATTTAACCAATCTATGGGGCATTCTATCTCGCCTTGGACAGTTTAAAACCGGCTGATCTTAAAGGCTGAAATGCATCTACAGAACCCCACAGGACCAGGTACAGATCACAGGCAGAGGATCAAACCAACACAGCAGCATTTGAATCAGGGGGGGGGGTGAATGCTTCATGGTGCTGTATATCCTTCATTATAAATTGGGTGGTTTGAGCCCTGAATGCTGATTGGCTGACAGTCGTAGTATACCACGGGTATGACAAAACAATGTATTTTTACTGCTCTAATTACGTTGGTAACCAGTTTATAATAGCAATAAGGCACCTCGGGGGTTTGTGGTATATGGCCAACATACCATGGCTAAGGGCTGTATCCAGGCACTCCGCATCGCGTCGTGCAAGAACAGCCCTGAGCCGTGGTATATTGGCCATATACCACACCCCATCGGGCCTTATTGCGTAATTGACACACAGCCAGGGCTTCCTTTGTTGGAGTTTGGAGTAATGCTGCTCAGGGTGTAAAGTCACCCAGCTTAAAGCCACAGGGACCTCATCATTTACACGCACGCACGCACGCACGCACGCACGCACGCACGCACGCACGCACGCACTCACTCACTCACTCACTCACTCACTCACTCACTCACTCACTCACTCACTCACTCACTCACTCACTCACTCACTCACTCACTCACTCACTCACTCACTCACTCACTCACTCACTCACTCACTCACTCACTCACTCACTCTCACACTCACTCACTCACTCACTCACTCACTCACTCACTCACTCACTCACTCACTCACACACTCACTCACTCACTCACGCACGCACGCACGCACGCACGCACGCACGCACGCACGCACGCACGCACTCACTCACTCACTCACTCACTCACTCACTCACTCACACTCACACTCACACTCACACTCACACTCACACAGTCTCAACCAATGGGCATATAGACAACACAGAGTATCCACAGAGTCCAACTTTGCAGACAGATAGGCTAACAAGCCAACAGAACGACAGACAGACCGACAGACTAACAGACAATCTATTAGTCTGTTAATCTAACAGACCGACAGACTAACAGACAGGCGGCCAGACCAACGGACATACGCACAGACTAACAGACGGACAGACAGACGGCCAGATATACAGACTAACAGACAGACAGAGAGACCAACAGACAGGCGGACGGACAAAACACGCATATACTATAGTATGCAACCAGAGGAGCAGCAGCTGTGTGTTTACATCCTGGCATCACTGGAAGAAAATAAGTAGAGAGGGCTGCTTTTAAAACAAAGTAGCAGTACTGTTGAGCTGTTGTGAAGACTGTACACAGTCTGTGTGTGTGTGTGTGTGTGTGTGTGTGTGTGTGTGTGTGTGTGTGTGTGTACCGTACGTGTCTGAGTGTGTGTTATCCACACAGGGTATGTCTCTCCACGTGCTCGCTCTCTTTCTGCTTTCAATTACCGTGGCGACAGAGGGGGGGATGAGGGAGGAGGGGGGAGAGCGGCAGACACAGTCGAGGAGGTGTGTAAACGGGAGCGGTGCGGTCTACCTCTCGCTCAGTGCCTGCAAGTGTCAAGATAACAGCCTGCCTAATCCGCCGCGCCGATGCCGAGCGGCACCTGAACACACACACACACACACACAGGAGGGAGAGGAGAGCTCAGCACACAGGTAAGACCAACCACACACAAACCAACACCCAGACAGAGACTGACTGAAACAAATACGGACATACACACAGTCAGTCAGAAAGAGCGACACACACACACACAGGTATACACAACTCTCCGACATCCCTTTGCGTGTTGTCTGAAAGGCCAGTCCTACACAGTGAAAGAGCAGGTCATCAGAGGGCTCGGAACAGAACACAGGGAGAAGATGAAACAGATCCACTGTGGAAGTTAATGGAAATACGAACAAGATGGACGCTTCATACATACAATAGAAATGTTTTCATTGACTTGAGATGAAATGGAATTGGACCAATTCCAAGAGAACACGTCACCCACCAACTAGTGTACATACATGACCAAACATTAGAAACTACAACAACTCCTTCACAACTACCAGTAGTGAGACACTGTTGTTTTACAGTAACCGGTAGTGAGACACTGTTGTTTTACAGTAACCGGTAGTGAGACACTGTTGTTTTACAGTAACCGGTAGTGAGACACTGTTGTTTTACAGTAACCGGGAGTGAAACAGTGTTGTTGTACAGTAACCGGTAGTGAGACAGTGTTGTTGTACAGTAACCGGTAGTGAGACAGTGTTGTTGTACAGTAACCGGTAGTGAGACAGTGTTGTTGTACAGTAACTGGTAGTGAGACAGTGTTGTTGTACAGTAACTGGTAGTGAGACAGTGTTGTTGTACAGTAACCGGGAGTGAGACAGTGTTGTTGTACAGTAACCGGTAGTGAGACAGTGTTGTTGTACAGTAACTGGTAGTGAGACAGTGTTGTTGTACAGTAACCGGTAGTGAGACAGTGTTGTTGTACAGTAACTGGGAGTGAGACAGTGTTGTTGTACAGTAACTGGGAGTGAGACAGTGTTGTTGTACAGTAACTGGGAGTGAGACAGTGTTGTTGTACAGTAACCGGTAGTGAGACAGTGTTGTTGTACAGTAACTGGTAGTGAGACAGTGTTGTTGTACAGTAACTGGGAGTGAGACAGTGTTGTTGTACAGTAACCGGTAGTGAGACAGTGTTGTTGTACAGTAACCGGTAGTGAGACAGTGTTGTTGTACAGTAACCGGTAGTGAGACAGTGTTGTTGTACAGTAACTGGTAGTGAGACAGTGTTGTTGTACAGTAACTGGGAGTGAGACAGTGTTGTTGTACAGTAACTGGGAGTGAGACAGTGTTGTTGTACAGTAACCGGTAGTGAGACAGTGTTGTTGTACAGTAACCGGTAGTGAGACAGTGTTGTTGTACAGTAACCGGTAGTGAGACAGTGTTGTTGTACAGTAACTGGTAGTGAGACAGTGTTGTTGTACAGTAACTGTGAGTGAGACAGTGTTGTTGTACAGCAACCGGTAGTGAGACAGTGTTGTTGTACAGTAACCGGTAGTGAGACAGTGTTGTTGTACAGTAACCGGTAGTGAGACAGTGTTGTTGTACAGTAACCGGTAGTGAGACAGTGTTGTTGTACAGTAACTGGGAGTGAGACAGTGTTGTTGTACAGTAACCGGTAGTGAGACAGTGTTGTTGTACAGTAACTGGTAGTGAGACAGTGTTGTTGTACAGTAACTGGTAGTGAGACAGTGTTGTTGTACAGTAACTGGTAGTGAGACAGTGTTGTTGTACAGTAACTGTGAGTGAGACAGTGTTGTTGTACAGTAACCGGTAGTGAGACAGTGTTGTTGTACAGTAACTGGTAGTGAGACAGTGTTGTTGTACAGTAACCGGTAGTGAGACAGTGTTGTTGTACAGTAACCGGTAGTGAGACAGTGTTGTTGTACAGTAACTGTGAGTGAGACAGTGTTGTTGTACAGTAACTGTGAGTGAGACAGTGTTGTTGTACAGTAACTGTGAGTGAGACAGTGTTGTTGTACAGTAACTGGTAGTGAGACAGTGTTGTTGTACAGTAACCGGGAGTGAAACAGTGTTGTTGTACAGTAACCGGTAGTGAAACAGTGTTGTTTTACAGTAACCGGTAGTGAGACAGTGTTGTTGTACAGTAACCGGTAGTGAGACAGTGTTGTTGTACAGTAACTGTGAGTGAGACAGTGTTGTTGTACAGTAACCGGGAGTGAGCCAGTGTTGTTGTACAGTAACCGGTAGTGAGACAGTGTTGTTGTACAGTAACCGGGAGTGAGCCAGTGTTGTTGTACAGTAACCGGTAGTGAGACAGTGTTGTTGTACAGTAACTGGTAGTGAGACAGTGTTGTTGTACAGCAACCGGTAGTGAGACAGTGTTGTTGTACAGTAACCGGTAGTGAGACAGTGTTGTTGTACAGTAACCGGTAGTGAGACAGTGTTGTTGTACAGTAACCGGTAGTGAGACAGTGTTGTTGTACAGTAACTGGGAGTGAGACAGTGTTGTTGTACAGTAACTGGTAGTGAGACAGTGTTGTTGTACAGTAACTGGTAGTGAGACAGTGTTGTTGTACAGTAACTGGTAGTGAGACAGTGTTGTTGTACAGTAACTGTGAGTGAGACAGTGTTGTTGTACAGTAACCGGTAGTGAGACAGTGTTGTTGTACAGTAACTGGTAGTGAGACAGTGTTGTTGTACAGTAACCGGTAGTGAGACAGTGTTGTTGTACAGTAACCGGTAGTGAGACAGTGTTGTTGTACAGTAACTGTGAGTGAGACAGTGTTGTTGTACAGTAACCGGTAGTGAGACAGTGTTGTTGTACAGTAACTGTGAGTGAGACAGTGTTGTTGTACAGTAACTGGTAGTGAGACAGTGTTGTTGTACAGTAACCGGGAGTGAAACAGTGTTGTTGTACAGTAACCGGTAGTGAAACAGTGTTGTTTTACAGTAACCGGTAGTGAGACAGTGTTGTTGTACAGTAACCGGTAGTGAGACAGTGTTGTTGTACAGTAACTGTGAGTGAGACAGTGTTGTTGTACAGTAACCGGTAGTGAGACAGTGTTGTTGTACAGTAACTGTGAGTGAGACAGTGTTGTTGTACAGTAACCGGGAGTGAGACAGTGTTGTTGTACAGTAACTGTGAGTGAGACAGTGTTGTTGTACAGTAACCGGTAGTGAGACAGTGTTGTTGTACAGTAGCTGAAAGCACAAACTGTCTCAGTTCCTCCGTGAACATGGTCTCCCCCTTTCACACAAATGGAAGCAAAACAAACACCTGGTGGAAAATGAAAATGACCACTGAAGTGAAGTGTACCTCAACATCCTATTCCATCTCCTCCTGAGTGCTTTTAAAGAACCCTCGCGTGTGTCCCAAATGGCACACTATTCCATATTTAGTGCACTACCTCTGACCAGGGCTGTCGTTTACTAAATAGGGACTAGGATGCCATTTGGGTTGAAGCCTTGTGATTCTGGCAGCAAAGCAGGCTCCTTAACAACTTAATGAAGCCTGAGAGGCTGCTGACAACAGAGAGCGCAACACTGAGAGGAGAGAGGGAAACAAATAAACCTGGCAACTCCACTTCTTCCTCTCTTTCTCTCTCTCAGTAACTTTTCTTCCAAGCAGAAATAGTTTGACAGCCTAACAGAAGATTAAGGGGTTGAGAAGGAGGGAGGAAAGGGGGCGGGCAGGGATCTCTCTATCGTTCTCTCTCTGTCCTATGATGGAGGGATGGTGAGTTGTGTGGAGGCGTGAGCAGAGGAATGAATTCACCCTGTGTCAAGGACAAACTCCAGATGTGTGGGAGTGTTCTCGCTCTCTCTCTTGCTCTCTCTCTCGCTCTCATTCTCTCGCTCTCATTCTCTCCATCCTTTCCTCTGAGCGTGTGAGGATGTGGAGTGAGGGAGGGGAAGGAGGGAGTAGGAAGAGAGAGGGGTGGTTATCTATCACTGCTGAGGCTGGCTGTCAGGGAGCAGGCAGCACATTCTGACAACACACCCCTCCTGGCCTGTCAGACTAAACAGGAGTCATGTTACAACACACCCCTCCTGGCCTGTCAGACTAAACAGGAGTCATGTTACAACACACCCCTCCTGGCCTGTCAGACTAAACAGGAGTCATGTTACAACACACCCCTCCTGGCCTGTCAGACTAAACAGGAGTCATGTTACAACACACCCCTCCTGGCCTGTCAGACTAAACAGGAGTCATGTTACAACACACCCCTCCTGGCCTGTCAGACTAAACAGGAGTCATGTTACAACACACCCCTCCTGGCCTGTCAGACTAAACAGGAGTCATGTTACAACACACCCCTCCTGGCCTGTCAGACTAAACAGGAGTCATGTTACAACACACCCCTCCTGGCCTGTCAGACTAAACAGGAGTCATGTTACAACACACGCCTCCTGGCCTGTCAGACTAAACAGGAGTCATGTTACAACACACGCCCCCTCTACTCACATTGGCACCCAGTACACCACCAAACACCTACCACCCACACTGGAGGCCTGACTCTGATAATACACAGGCTAGGGGAACACACACTACCCACACTGGAGGCCTGACTCTGATAATACACAGGCTAGGGGAACACACACTACCCACACTGGAGGCCTGACTCTGATAATACACAGGCTAGGGGAACACACACCACCAAACACCTACCACCCACACTGGAGGCCTGACTCTGATAATACACAGGCTAGGGGAACACACACCACCCACACTGGAGGCCTGACTCTGATAATACACAGGCTAGGGGAACACCTACCACCCACACTGGAGGCCTGACTCTGATAATACACAGGCTAGGGGAACACATAAAATGTAGACACTTCCTGGAAGATAACCTTGTGGGTTCAGTACTAGGGTTGCCAAGGGAGGGTATATTACTGGAAACTTTCAAAGTTGACCAGTAAACTACCAGAATTCTTGTCTTTGAAGGATTTCATGTTTTTTTTCTATCACAAAACAATTAGCGGCTATTTTGGGTAATTCAGATTATCAGGTGTCTAATAATCTCTGGCCCTCCGTGTGGCTTTATCAAATGTAAAATATATGAAATAAGATGATTTTAAAATAAGAAATGGAATGACAAAGCTGTAAAACATTATCCTAAATAAAAACAAACATTTTAGTGAATACCATTGGTGTTTAATATGAAGGATTCAGCATGAAATATCCTTAGCATTTTTATTTTACTATGTCAATACGTCTTTGTTGTAAATGTTTTGCCGTCAAACTGGAGGCAGTTGTGAAAAGAAGTCAATAGTTGACCAGTTGCAGAGGTAATTGAAAATAATGACATTGTGAGATTAGATGCTTTTTACATTAATTGGGCTATTTTCTCTTGAACCATATGGTCTATCTACTAGAAACTCATGGACAATATGGACAGATATAAAAAATAAATACTATACCAATATTATTCTTTTTAAAGTTATTCAAGTATAAATTACCAAAGTGACGATAGATTGCCATAGATATTCTGTTAATTACCAAAATGACTGCAGATTCCATTAACTTTGGCCAATTACCAGTATCGCTGCAACCCTATCCAGTACACCAGTGGTTCCTAACCAGGGGTACTAGGTTCCCTGGGGGTACTTTGCCTATACACAGGGGGTACTTGAGAAGACTCATGAGACCATAAGGTTACTGGTAAAATGCACATGAGGGGGTACTTCAGGCAGGGCAACATTCAGTTGGTGGTCCAGTAACCAGACAAGGTTGGGAACCACTCCAGTACACTGTAATCATATTGGTATGGTAGTTAGTGTAAAGAATATATGGTTTGATGCAAAATCCATGACGTCTGTCTTGGGCCCATTTTACTGCAGCATGAGTAAACAAAACCCCCAAATAAGGTAAAAGGTTGAGGTAATAGAGAAAGTAACTTTCTTCTAAAAGAGTAGCTTAGTACATCTAGTAATCTAACTTCCTTCTTAACCTGACCCTAGATAGGACTTCTGGACAGAGAGAACAAGTTGATCACGTCCAAAACATTGACCTAGTCCCTCAAAGCCATGCAGCGGCCCAGAGTGCAACTCGTGGTAGATCAGCTGGAGGACATTGTGACATGTCTCGGCTTCTGTATGGTCTGTGTCAGCAACCTGCCTTTCTCCCATAGGTGGGGTGAGAGTGGTCTGAGCTGGTTAGCTAGTGTACACAGAGACAGGAGCTGCATCAATACAGTCGATCCCTCAGCATTGTGTATCCAGGGGCCCGAGGGTAATGGCTCATATACCAGAGGCCCCTTAGTGTTTTCACTGTGAGCTCTCTCTATTTCTGTCTAATATCTAACCAGAGAGATAAGAGTGGTGTGGTATAATGCTGTACTGTACTGTAGCATGTAGCATTAGTACACTGTACTATCCTGTAAACAACAGTCGATTTTTACAGTTATTTGCTTTCACTGCAACAGGTTCTCAAACATGAAGATTTTCACATTATGTTTGCCAGTACTGCTGAACTATACAGTAACTTAACTCCTAAAAGTACATTCTTTATCATCACCATGCAGTTTCAGCTGGTGAGCTGATAACCCATAAGGGTAAGATATGAATAGCATGTTGGACTGGCTAGTAGCAGCAGTAGTGTGATATTTCCCAGCCCTCTACATTACGTGATGGGGACGGTTTCTGTCTAAAGGTTTTTTTTCTGCGTCTCAGTGACAAGAGTGATATATCACGCCTCCCGGGTGGCGCAGTGGTCTAAAGCGCTGCATCGCAGTGCTAGCTGTGCCACTAGAGATTTTGACACAGTAGCCAGGTGCACAGTGTTTCCGACGACACATTTGGTGTGGCTGGCTTCCGGGTTAAGTGGGCATTGTGTCAAGAAGCAGTGCGGCTTGGTTGGGTTGTGTTTCGGGAGGTTGCACGGTTCTCAACCTTCCCTCTCCGGAGTCCATACGGGAGTTGCAGCGATGGGACAAGACTGTAACTACCAATTGGATACCACAAAATTGGGGAGAAAAACTGGATTAAAATAAATAAATATATAAAATTAAAAAAAAGTGATATATCACACAGACAATAAAACGACAGCTTATCAACGGCACCAAGCTGGGTAAAAGCAGCTTGTTCTCGCCACACACACACACACACACACACACACAAAAGCAGGCAGGCAGGCACTCACACACACAAACACACCACACACACACACACACCACACACAGTACACACTTGAGCCACGCTCTCTTGTCGTGGTCTGCCATGTTTTGTTTACATGGAATCTATTCATAGGCCTGGGTTATTTTGTGTTGGCTGACACCCCATACCACTCCATATCAGTGCTTTGAACTGAGCACTGTCTAATGCACACACACTATGTAGCAGCTATATTAAGCAAACAACAGACCTGGGATGACTAATTATGAAAAAGTCCCCACCTTCCCCACTTCCTGTTTCCATCGACTGAGTCAGACTTTAGCTCGATGACTGGGGGCCGGTATGATGATATTGACAAGTGGGGGAGTGGGAGGGTTGTGGAATGAGAAGGAGGGGAGGGTTACGGTGCTGTCCAATAGCGGAGCCGGTAAATGAGGCTTGGAGCTCCAGTGCCATGTGGATTCATGGGGATTTCCAGCTCCCAGGCCTAATCCATTCTCTAATAGAATCATTTCCTCAGAGTGGTGACGGCAGAGACGGGTTGTTGTTGATTATGTTCAGTTAGGGAGAGCCACATGTTACTGTGTGTGCTCAATAGACTGGGGCGGTCACACACATAACTGCAGGCACGGGTGCGCACACACACAGACACACACACACACACGCATACACCGTGCAGGAATGTTTGGCCTTGTGCGTTTGTGTGTGACCGTGTGTGGCAAGAGAGAGAGAGTGAGAGACGGAAAGAGAAAGAGAGAAAGTCCTTCATGTCAAAGTGTGCTATTTATTTTCTGTCGTCTATAGTGTGGTGAAGCTCTGAGTCAGAGTATAGCAGCAGCGCCGGCAGTAGATCTTTGACAGCGGTCCCATTGAAATGTTCTCAGCTGAACAGAATAGCTGTCTACGTGATTTATGAAGCCATCTACTGCATGCACACACACACACACACACACACACACACACACACACACACACACACACACACACACACACACACACACACACACACACACACACACACACACACACACACACACACACACACACACACACACACACACACACACACACACACACACACACGAGGCAGGCCAAAAACACCTTTGTCTTTGCGTAACAGGTTGGCACGTTTGATAAGAAAATGGCTTGTGTGCATACATACACAGTCACGTTGTTCAACAAAAACATCAGAACTGCCTGTGGAATTACTGGTGGACTAGGAGCCCAGATACCATACAATACTTCAATATAGATTCCCCTGTAGTGATGAGGAACAGCTAGTGCCTTAGGTCTGCCTCAGCCAGGAACAGCTAGTGGTTTAGGTCTGCCTCAGCCAGGAACAGCTAGTGGTTTAGGTCTGCCTCAGCCAGGAACCGTTAGGGGTTTAGATCTGCCTCAGCCAGGAACAGTTAGTGGTTTAGGTCTGCCTTAGCCAGGAACTGTTAGTGGTTTAGATCTGCCTCAGCCAGGAACAGTTAGTGGTTCAGGTCTGCCTCAGCCAGGAACAGCTAGTGGTTTAGATCTGCCTCAGCCAGGAACAGCTAGTGGTTTAGGTCTGCCTCAGCCAGGAACAGTTAGTGGTTCAGGTCTGCCTCAGCCAGGAACAACTAGTGGTTTAGATCTGCCTCAGCCAGGAACAGCTAGTGGTTTAGATCTGCCTCAGCCAGGAACAGTTAGTGGTTCAGGTCTGCCTCAACCAGGAACAGCTAGTGGTTTAGGTCTGCCTCAGCCAGGAACAGCTAGTGGTTCAGGTCTGCCTCAGCCAGGAACAGTTAGTGGTTTAGGTCTGCCTCAGCCAGGAACAGCTAGTGGTTCAGGTCTGCCTCAGCCAAGAACAGCTAGTGGTTTAGGTCTGCCTCAGCCAGGAACAGTTAGTGGTTCAGGTCTGCCTCAACCAGGAACAGTTAGTGGTTTAGGTCTGCCTCAGCCAGGAACAGTTAGTGGTTCAGGTCTGCCTCAGCCAGGAACAGTTAGTGGTTCAGGTCTGCCTCAGCCAGGAACAGCTAGTGGTTTAGGTCTGCCTCAGCCAGGAACAGTTAGTGGTTCAGGTCTGCCTCAGCCAGGAACAGCTAGTGGTTTAGGTCTGCCTCAGCCAGGAACAGCTAGTGGTTCAGGTCTGCCTCAGCCAGGAACAGTTAGTGGTTTAGATCTGCCTCAGCCAGGAACAGTTAGTGGTTCAGGTCTGCCTCAGCCAGGAACAGCTAGTGGTTTAGGTCTGCCTCAGCCAGGAACAGTTAGTGGTTCAGGGAACAGCTAGTGGTTTAGGTCTGCCTCAGCCAAGAACAGCTAGTGGTTTAGATCTGCCTCAGCCAGGAACAGTTAGTGGTTCAGATCTGCCTCAGCCAGGAACAGTTAGTGGTTTAGATCTGCCTCAGCCAGGAACAGCTAGTGGTTTAGATCTGCCTCAGCCAGGAACAGCTAGTGGTTTAGGTCTGCCTCAGCCAGGAACAGCTAGTGGTTTAGGTCTGCCTCAGCCAGGAACAGTTAGTGGTTTAGGTCTGCCTCAGCCAGGAACAGTTAGTGGTTCAGGTCTGCCTCAGCCAGGAACAGCTAGTGGTTTAGGTCTGCCTCAGCCAGGAACAGCTAGTGGTTTAGGTCTGCCTCAGCCAGGAACAGTTAGTGGTTTAGGTCTGCCTCAGCCAGGAACAGTTAGTGGTTTAGGTCTGCCTCAGCCAGGAACAGCTAGTGGTTTAGGTCTGCCTCAGCCAGGAACAGTTAGTGGTTTAGGTCTGCCTCAGCCAGGAACAGTTAGTGGTTTAGGTCTGCCTCAGCCAGGAACAGCTAGTGGTTTAGGTCTGCCTCAGCCAGGAACAGTTAGTGGTTCAGGTCTGCCTCAGTCAAGGAGAAGGATATGCACTCAATACTGTCAGCTGTAGGGCTGGGAATTGACAGGGACCTCACAATACGATTATATAATGCTACTTAGGTGCTAATACGATATGTGTTGCAATTCACTTGATTCTCACGATTCTATATGTATCGTGATTCGATACTGCGATTTTATTGTGATTTGATGTTCGAAACATATTGCTCTCTACATGACTGCTACAAAGAGACAAGAGAGAATATGTTTATTTTTGTTTTTTTATCAGTCATGGAAATAAAAGTGTTGAAACCATGTTGGCGCACCATTTAAAAAGGAGCTAAAAAAAACAAGCTATTGGATGGAAAATAGCAGAGTTTTGCCGCAGGTACAGCCGATTAGCTCTAGCTAATGCTAAAGAGCAACAACAACAAAAAATACATATATCAATATTATTTTTTGGAAATCGATTCTTGGATTCAAAGTATCGATATAATATTGTCCAAAATAATAATTGCAATATGTAACTATCGATTCCCCCCC
Source organism: Salvelinus namaycush (assembly GCF_016432855.1). Lineage (NCBI taxonomy): Eukaryota > Metazoa > Chordata > Actinopteri > Salmoniformes > Salmonidae > Salvelinus > Salvelinus namaycush. Next base: position 19,047,063 of record NC_052346.1, on the reverse strand, counting down.
CCCCCCCCCCCCGTCATTAGTTAGTTGTGGATACGCTAATAAAACAAGTCTTCACACTACCCTGTTTTGGAAAACAACCATGCTGATGTCAGGAGGGGACTGGCAGAAATAGAATGCCCCCCCTTCCCACTCCCTCTATCAGAGGAGGGCGAGAAGGAGAGAGGGAGTGAAGGAGTGTCATGGAGAATGAGAATATTTTCAGCCCCATTTCCTAGGAATCCTAGAAGGCTTGTCTCGTCTGTTCCCTGAGCAAACAGAAAGGTCCTAGTGCCTCTCTTCTGCCCCACCCCTCCCCCAGTATGTGAGTTTTTTTTGTTTAGAGAGAGAGAGAGAGAGAGAGAGAGAGAGAGAGAGAGAGAGAGAGAGAGAGAGAGAGAGAGAGAGAGAGAGAGAGAGAGAGAACATACACACACAGCACACAGTGTTATCCTGCATCTGAGGATCATTTGGGATCGATACCCTGGCCACAGAAAATCTAATTCCAGACCTTTATTCCTTTATTCATTTATCAGCCAACTCTCTTTGTCCTGTGTTGTCCTTGAATCTCTCTCTCTCTCTCTTTCAGCGCCAGATAAAAGGCAGAGGTAGCTGGGCACAGCTGTTACTGTCGGTCGCTGGCCTATATGTTTGTTGATAGGCTCCTTAATAATAAAATAAACACTGTCTCACTTGTTTCGTACAAGAGTATCTTATCCTTCCTCTTGGCTTTGACTAAAATATATTTACATCCTATTTAACCAACCAGACCTCTTCAGTATTCAACGTTTGTCCAGGAGGGATAAACGTCAAATTGCAAAAGTTAAGTTTATGCATTAATTCCAACTGGTTAAGGTTTGGGATAGGCTTCTAAATAAACTTTCTAGAGTCACTGTCTCAATGATGAAGATGAAGCGTGGGCTACTCACCGGTGATGGCCCATGATGAAGATGAAGCGCGGGCTACTCACCGGTGATGGCCGATGATGAAGATGAAGCGTGGGCTATTCACCGGTGATGGCCGATGATGAAGATGAAGCATGAGCTACTCACCGGTGATGGCCGATGATGAAGATGAAGCGTGGGCTACTCACCGGTGATGGGCGATGATGAAGATGAAGCGTGGGCTACTCACCGGTGATGGCCGATGATGAAGATGAAGCGTGGGCTACTCACCGGTGATGGCCGATGATGAAGATGAAGCGTGGGCTATTCACCGGTGATGGCCGATGATGAAGATGAAGCGTGGGCTATTCACCGGTGATGGCCGATGATGAAGATGAAGCGTGGGCTATTCACCGGTGATGGCCGATGATGAAGATGAAGCGTGGGCTATTCACCGGTGATGGCCGATGATGAAGATGAAGCGTGGGCTACTCACCGGTGATGGCCGATGATGAATAGGAAGCGTGGGCTATTCACCGGTGATGGCCGATGATGAAGATGAAGCGTGAGCTACTCACCGGTGATGGCCGATGATGAAGATGAAGCGTGGGCTATTCACCGGTGATGGCCGATGATGAAGATGAAGCGTGGGCTATTCACCGGTGATGGCCGATGATGAAGATGAAGCGTGGGCTATTCACCGGTGATGGCCGATGATGAAGATGAAGCGTGGGCTACTCACCGGTGATGGCCGATGATGAAGATGAAGCGTGGGCTATTCACCGGTGATGGCCGATGATGAAGATGAAGCGTGGGCTATTCACCGGTGATGGCCGATGATGAAGATGAAGCGTGGGCTACTCACCGGTGATGGCCGATGCTGAAGATGAAGCGTGGGCTATTCACCGGTGATGGCCGATGATGAAGATGAAGCGTGGGCTATTCACCGGTGATGGCCGATGATGAAGATGAAGCGTGGGCTATTCACCGGTGATGGCCGATGATGAAAATGAAGCGTGGGCTACTCACCGGTGATGGCCGATGATGAAGATGAAGCGTGGGCTACTCACCGGGGATGGCCGATGATGAAGATGAAGCGTGAGCTACTCACCGGTGATGGCCGATGATGAAGAAGAAGCGTGAGCTATTCACCGGTGATGGCCGATGATGAAGATGAAGCGTGGGCTATTCACCGGTGATGGCCGATGATGAAGATGAAGCGTGGGCTACTCACCGGGGATGGCCGATGATGAAGATGAAGCGTGGGCTATTCACCGGTGATGGCCGATGATGAAGATGAAGCGTGGGCTACTCACCGGTGATGGCCGATGATGAAGATGAAGCGTGAGCTACTCACCGGTGATGGCCGATGATGAAGATGAAGCGTGGGCTATTCACCGGTGATGGCCGATGATGAAGATGAAGCGTGGGCTACTCACCGGTGATGGCCGATGATGAAGATGAAGCGTGAGCTACTCACCGGTGATGGCCGATGATGAAGAAGAAGCGTGAACTACTCACCGGTGATGGCCGATGATGAAGATGAAGCGTGGGCTACTCACCGGTGATGGCCGATGATGAAGATGAAGCGTGGGCTACTCACCGGTGATGGCCGATGATGAAGATGAAGCGTGGGCTATTCACCGGTGATGGCCGATGATGAAGATGAAGCGTGGGCTATTCACCGGTGATGGCCGATGATGAAGATGAAGCCTGGGCTACTCACCGGGGATGGCCGATGATGAAGATGAAGCGTGGGCTACTCACCGGGGATGGCCGATGATGAAGATGAAGCGTGGGCTATTCACCGGTGATGGCCGATGATGAAGATGAAGCGTGGGCTACTCACCGGTGATGGCCGATGATGAAGATGAAGCGTGAGCTACTCACCGGTGATGGCCGATGATGAAGATGGGGCGTGGGCTATTCACCGGTGATGGCCGATGATGAAGATGAAGCGTGGGCTACTCACCGGTGATGGCCGATGATGAAGATGAAGCGTGGGCTACTCACCGGTGATGGCCGATGATGAAGATGAAGCATGGGCTACTCACCGGTGATGGCCGATGATGAAGATGAAGCGTGGGCTACTCACCGGTGATGGCCGATGATGAAGATGAAGCGTGGGCTACTCACCGGTGATGGCCGATGATGAAGATGAAGCGTGGGCTACTCACCGGTGATGGCCGATGATGAAGATAAAGCGTGGGCTATTCACCGGTGATGGCCGATGATGAAGATGAAGCGTGGGCTATTCACCGGTGATGGCCGATGATGAAGATGAAGCGTGGGCTATTCACCGGTGATGGCCGATGCGCTCGTTCCAACAGCCAATCTCAAGATAACCTACTCTGAAAAACAGTGCTGTTCGCTCAGAATTGCTATAAAGTCATTGAGAAAGAAATTGTTAGCTTCTACAGACAGATTTGTGTCATCTTTTCAATAGTAGGCATTTGCTTTACAAACTGTATTTTTTTTCACAATTCTACTTAGAATTTTGCACAGGCAAACTGTAAAGTGTATTTAGTAGCCAACTGTAGCCTATAGTATATAGTACCAGTCAAAAGTTTGGACACGCATACTCATTCAAAGGCTTTGCTTTATTTTTACTATTTTCTACATTGTGGAATAATAGTGAAGACATCAAAAGTATGAAATAACACATATGGAATCATGTAGTAACCAAAAAAGTGTAAAATAAATCAAAATATATTTTATATTTGAGATTCTTCAAAGTAGCCACCCTTTGCCTTGATGACAGCTTTGCACACTCTTGGGATTCTCTCAACCAGCTTCATGAGGTAGTCACCTGGAGTTCATTTCAGTTAACAGGTGTGCCTTGTTAAAAGTTAATTTGTAGAATTTGTAGAATTTCTTTCCTTCTTAATGCGTTTGAACCAATCAGTTGTGTTTTGACAAGGTAGGGTTGGTATACAGAAGACAGCCCTATTTGGTAAAAGACCAATTCTATATTATGGCAAGAACAGCTCAAATAAGCAAAGAGAAACAACAGTCCATCATTACTTTAAAACATGAAGGTCAGTCAATCCAGAAAATTTGAAGAACTTTTAAAGTTTCTTCAAGTGCAGTCGCAAAAACCATCAAGCGCTATGATGAAACTGTCTCTCATGAGGACTGCCACAGGAAAGGAAGACCCAAAGTTACCTCTGCTGCAGAGGATAAGTTCATTAGAGTTAACTGCACCTCAGAAATCGGCAATTAACTGCACCTCAGATTGCAGCCCAAATAAACGCTTCACAGAGTTCAAGTAACAGACACATCTCAACATCAACTGTTCAGAGGAGACTGCGTGAATTAGGCCTTTATGGTCAAACTGCTGCAAAGAAACTACTACTAAAGGACACCAAAAACAAGAAGAGACTTGCTTGGGCCAAGAAACACGAGCAATGGACATTAGACCGGTGGAAATCTGTTCTTTGGTCTGATGAGTCCAAATTTGAGATTTTTGGTTCCAACTTCCGTCTCTTTGTGAGACGCAGAGTAGGTGAACGGATGATCTCTGCATGTGTGGTTCCCACCGTGAAGCATGGAGGAGGAGATGTGATGGTGTGGGGGTGCTTTGCTGGTGACACTGTCTGTGATTTATTTAGAATTCAAGGTACACTTAACCAGCATGGCTACCACAGCATTCTGCAGCGATACGCCATCCCTTCTGGTTTGCTCTTATTGGGACTAAAACACACCTCCAGGCTGTGTAAGGGCTATTTGACCAAGAAAGAGAGTGATGGACCTGGCCTCCAGTGATGGACCTGGCCTCAGCATATGTGGGAACTCCTTCAAGACTGTTGGAAAAGCATTCCAGGTGAATACCTCATGAAGCTGGTTGAGAGAATGCCAAGATTGTGCAAAGCTGTCACCTGGGTGGCTACTTTGAAGAATCTAAAATCAAAAATATATTTGTGTGTTATTTCATAGTTGTGATGTCTTCACTATTATTCTACAATTTTGAAAATAGTAAAAATAAAGAAAACCCTTGAATGAGTAGGTGTGTCCAAACTTTTGACTGGTACTGTATATATATAGCCTCCACTATACAGTATATATAGACACAGTATATTCCTCCTAATATTGTACAATCAGTGTGTCTCTTCATTGGCCTGGGCCATTGTTTTCATTGCTATCAGTTTGTCACTGTGAGAGTAGCCACTCATTTTGTGGTATTACAAAAGATTCTGCTAATGTCTTCTATCATGTAAATGACGTAGAATTACATGAAATGCATTCATAAAGGCAAAACCCTTTTCCAGAACCCTGCAACAACAAAAAATCCTATGTGGAAATCTTGCTCAACTGTGTGCCACTACACAAATGTGATTATAGAGGCTTTATTAAAAAGGGGATTTTTTTTACATAGATTTTTAACCCCCACCCCCCTCCCAGCACCCCAAATCAAGACAAAAGCATTCAGGTCACGGTGTCAGTAGCTGATATTGCTCAGAGGGTTATGTAGAGGTGAGGGTACGTGACAGACATGAGCATACTGCCATGCTACCTACTGTGCCCCACACCCCCACCATGCACCAGCCTTCAGATTATTGTGCAACACTGCTAGACACATTGTGTTCCACAATGACTGACCCAATGCAAGGCAGGACAAACACACAGGGTAGGCAAATAACTAGCATATATATTTCATTGACATGGCTTTACGAGGCATGATGAAAACAACCTTATAAATCACAATGACATGGCGTCCTTATCAACACAAACCCCAGTGGAGGCTGGTGGGAGGAGCTATAGGAGGACGGGCTCATTGTAATGGCTGGAATGGAATAACTGTTTTGACTCTGTTCCACTAATAAATCCTCTTAAGAATTTGACCCTTTTTTCAATTTTCGCCTAAAATGACATACCCAAATCTAAATGCCTGTAGCTCAGGACCTGAAGCAATTCATGTAGGAGAATATAACACATTAGATCTGGTAAAAGATAATACAAAGAGAAAAAACATGCTTTTTATTTTTTTATCATCTTTGAAATGCAAAATAAAGGCCATCATGTATTTTTCCAGGTTAGGTGCAATTTAGAACTTGGCAGCAGTGTATGTGCAAAGTTTTAGACTGATCCAATGAACCACTGCATTTCTGTTCAAAATGTTGTATCAAGCCCAAATGTACCTAATTGGTTTATTGATACATTTTAAATTCATAACTGTGGACTCTCCTCAAACAATAGCATGGTATTTGTTCACTGTAATAGCTACTGTGAATTGGACAGTGCAGTTAGATTAACAAGAATGTAAGCTTTCTGCCCATATCAGATATGTCTATGTCCTGGGAAATGTTCTTGTTACTTACAACCTCATGCTAATCACATTAGCTCAACCGTCCCGCGGGGAGACACCGATCCCGTAGAGGTTAATTCCATTCCAGCCATTACAATGAGTCCGTCCTTCTATAGCTCCTCCCACCAGCCTCCACTGACAAACACCTAGTGTGTTACCAGAAGAGTTCTCTCATCAGTTCTCTAAACAATAGGACAATGGCTCCACATGTTTATATAAAAGCTTCAGCGTAACTTTGTCTAAAGAGCCAATATGTTCTCACTAACATAGAAATGAACCATCTGAAACCAACAACTTTCTAATTGCTTTTCCCCTCCTCTCTCGCTTCTCTATCTCTCTTTATCTGTCTCCGTCTCGCTCTCTCTCTCTCTCTCTCTCTACCAGTCTCGCTCTCTCTCTCTCTTTCTCTACCAGTCTCTCTCTCTCTAACAGTAGGTTTGGTGGTTACTTAGCAACCCTCCCAGCAAACTGCCAGAGGACAAAGCGAGGGAGGAGAGGTGAAGGAGAGGTGGAGCTGGGACAATCCCTCTCTCTCCCTCCCTCCCCTGGGAGAGGTACTCAGACTTAACCCTTTGTGCTCCTCTCACACCGGCTAGCTCAGATATAACCTCGCTTTTATGCTCAGTCCCCTCTCAAGGGAAATAACTTCAGAGGGGATAGGCTTAAAGGGATGGAGAAAATATCTCTCTCCCTCTCTCTCCCCTGGTCTGCTCCCCCACTCTCCCTCTCTCTCCCCTGGTCTGCTCCCCAACTCTCCTCTGGTCTGCTTTCCCTCTCTCTCTGCTGTCGGTCACTCAGACACAGTAGAGTGGTTGGGGCAGAGAGCAGAGAGCTTGTCAGGTGTCAGACAGCGATGGAGTGAGAGAGAGAGAGAGAGAGAGAGGCCGATCCACAGACTGCTAACATACCGTACATGGCCTCCTCTGCACACACATCACAGCTGAATCTTAAATGTTTACCAGATCTAATTATCACCTAATGGATGTTGAAATCATCCAATAAGGAGCCATACACGTAGAGGTACTGTATGTCCAATAACAATCAGTTGGGGTCAAGAGAGGTCAAAAGGCTTGACCCACCATGGATTGCACTCTAAATGACATTGTAACATCTTTAGGTTCCATGTATTGATTTTTGGCACAGATTGTCAGCCACTGATAAATGTCACTTCTGACCATGTGGTCAAGTGGAATATAAAACCAATGCCCTCCAGGGTTGGGGTCAGTTCCATTCAGATGCTGTCCATTACTGGGAATAATTGGAATTCCAATTCAAGAGATGAAAAGGGTCCCTTATTTCCCAACCTGGAGTTTTGTAGTTGATAAGTTGAATTTCAAATCACAACCCAACCCTGGTGCCAATGCTAAAAGACTGGTATAACAATATACACATGCGCACACACACACGCATGCATCCACACACACATACACACAAACACACAGGTATACAGCCATTATCTTTTTCACTGAACAACACCAATTAAACCACACTCCCCTCTCTCCCTTTGTCTCTCTCTCTCTCTGTCTAGATGTTATACAAGCCATCAGTACATTCACACCTCCCTCACAGTAAAACATGTTGTTCAGTTTGTTCCTCCAGCATTAATACACATGATAATCCCTATAGGAGAAGTTATCATCAGCAGGAGTCTGACAACAGTTTGTGTCACAGGAGGTTGGTGGCACCTTAATTGGGGAGGACGGTCTCGTGGTAACGGCTGGAGCAGAATCAGTGGAATGGTATGAAATACATCAACACATAGTTTCCAGGTGTTTGATGCCATTCCATGTGCTCCGTTCCAGACATTATTATGAGCTGCCCTCCCCTCAGCAGCCTCCACTGGTGTGTGTGTGTGTAGTCATGGCGACTCACAGTTCAATCCCCTACTTCTCTCTCGGTGTGAGTCATGTTCTCAAGCCCGCTACGTGCGTGTCTTTCCGTGCGCATGAGCAACCGGCGCGGGAAAGAAGGTCGGCACTAATTGAATTAGCCACTTCTGTCCTGGCAATCGGCCTGGCTGGCTGGCTGATGAAGGACTGTAGATAATCATTACGCCACACCGCACCAACACAGAGACAGAGAGCGAGAAAGGGGAAGAGAGAGAGCGGCGATGGGCAGAATTGATTAGTAGGACTTTGATTCAAAGCAACACCCACCCCCAGAGACAGGCTTGTGGGATGAGAAATGATACGAGGGGGAGGGATGGAGTGTATGTCAGGGGCAAGAGGGAGTTGGAGGGTTGGAGTGTGTGTCAGGGGCAAGAGGGAGGGGGAAGGTGGGAGGGTTGTAGTGTGTCAGGGGCAAGAGGGAGAGAGGAGGGATGGAGTGTGTCAAGGGCAAGAGGGAGGGGGAAGGTGGGAGGGTTGGAGTGTGTCAGGGGCAAGAGGGGGGAGGGGGAGGGTTGGAGTGTGTCAGGGGCAAGAGGGAGGGGAGGAGGGGTGAATCAAAATAGGATGCTGACAACTCTGTATAACCCAACTGAGACATCCCTCCAGTGTTGTGGAGGTTCTGAGTCAGCTGGTCAGCTTTGATTGGACAGAAACGCAGTGCTCAGTAGCCGCAGCCCATCAGCAGTCCTTTCTGTTCAGAGAGCCAGTGGTTTGAATGCCAGGTCTGCAGTGGCAGGAATGGACTGCATTAGCCCACATAGCTAGCAGAAACCTCAAAGACCTTGTTTCCTCTTTCGTTTAAGGACTAGGGTGGTATGTACCCAGACTGTCAGATACACACAGGGCCAGTGATTGCGCTCTTGTAGCACGGAGCCTCAAGGGCGGTGGAGTTATCGCTGCCATCGCTCATCTTCTGGAGCCAAGCAGACCAGTGTGGTGTCCCCTGGAGAGATAGAAGGCCCAATCACACTGTACTGCAGTCCTCTGGCCTTCACAACTCTGTTAACACACACACACACAAACACACACACACACACACACACACCAATACCCTCAGCCTCTCAGGAAGAACACAGCTAATAGTCCTGTCATTATGGCGTCAATACAAATCAATGCTGTCTGCACTGGGAAACATGAACATTCATAGACATGATCGAGCTGCTGGCCGAGGTGTATGTGATGTGACTGAGTGTATTTGTGTGTGTGTGAGGGGGCCTCTCAAGGGGACACTGGAGAGGATCCCCACCCACCCAGTCTAGCCCCAGAGGTAAAGGGTTAATTAAAAGCTAATTAGGTAGAAAATAAAGGCCAGCGTCTCCATTTCCGCTGTGCCGAACACCATTTTCCAATTGGATAGAGACTTGCACTATCTGCATCCAATGGGAGAGACACATTACCAATTATGAGGCTTGATAAACACCAATACACTCCCCCACTTCACCCTACTCCCTTCTTTTAATATCCATATTCTCCTTGCTCTATCGTTTCCTGCGCTCCCCACACAGCTCTCTAACTCACCAGCTCTTTTAAAAATCATGCAAATTAGCCACATTCAAAGGGAAAATGCATCGTAACCATGAACAACTTATGTATATTTCAGAGAGCAGGAAATCGTGCCTGAGAAGAGAGGGGGGGAATGGAGAGAGGGAAAGGGAGAGAGAGAGAGAGAGAGAGAGAGAGAGGGGGAAAGGGAGAGAGAAGGGGAGAGAAAGAGAGAGTGGGGGAAAGGGAGAGGGAAAGGGAGAGAGAAGGGGAGAGAAAGAGAGAGGGGGAAAGGGAGAGAGAGAGGGAAAGAGATAATATCAGCTTAATGACATATCTTACATCCACTGCTTACTGCTCCACTTTCCTTAATGAAGGCAGACACAGAAATATTGCTAATGTGCTGAAATGGGAAAGGGCCTATAATGATTTCTAATTCAAGAGGAAGTTAGGAACGTGCCAAAAAGCAGTATACTTAATTACAGACTGGCAGTCTGTCGTTCTATGACTGAGTCTAATCACACTCTTATTTGTCATGCCCAATTTAGCATCCTGCGTGTCAACTCAGGCATTTAAAGGTACAGTACAAGTCATGCTAGCTACAAATCATGAGCTTCATCAACTTCCCTTTACACAGTTTCACTATAGACTTCCATACTCCATACACATGATCTTTTTCTCTCATGTGGGTGTTAAGACTACAGTGATGCATCTCACCACAATCCTATAACTATATCCAAGGGACATTACGTCTTAATTGTATAGTTCACCCAGATTACTAAATGACACATTGGTTTCCTTACCCTATAAGCAGTCTACGGAAAAGGTATGACAGCAATTCATGCTTTGGTTTTATTTCCCTGGCACAGCTTCTAAATGTTAACGTTTTAGCATTTGTGGCATAAATCGCATTCAAGTCATGGTACTGATATTAGTATTTTTTGCGCATGGAAACAGTGCCAGGGAAGCTAAACCAAAGCATGAATCGCTGTCTGCTGTCATACCTTGTCCATAGACTGCATACAAGGAAACCAATACATAATTTTGCAATTTGGGTGAATTATCCTTTTTACATCCCTTCAGATGTTTGCTCACAAAAACAACGTCAGTTGATACAGTCTGGAACGTGAGCCAAACTGACCTGAGGATGTAGCTCAATGCTAGCATTGTATTCCTCATGTACTGTAGCGCTGCTCTCCTGAACAGATCCTTCCGTATAGAAACCCACTGTATGTATGTTTAAGACAAAGACCTTTATCTAAAGGCTTCTCAGTTGGTAAAGCACGGCGATTGCAACACCAGGATATTGGGTTTGATTCCCGGGACCACCCGTACTTAAAAAGAATGCACGCATGAAAGCGTCTGCTAAATGACATGGGTTATTATTATATTAACAGTGAACATTTCATCCTTTCCGTTGCTACTTAACACAGTTGGCCACTACTGCATTATCTGTGGTCACGCCTGAGACAATCAAACAAACGGGTTGAACTGTGGTACACTGGGGTAATATGATCAAACAAGACTTGGGTGAACTGAGGTGACAGTATTGTATGTGGAAAAAATAACTGAAAATAAAGTCAGACATGTTGTGATTGACTACAATAGATGGCAAAGTACTGCCTAGATTCTATATCTCCACAGAAACAGACAGTCATCCCTGTTGACTGGCAGAGATGCTTTGCCAGCACAATGCCACCTCATATAAGATTATCAGGTGTGACATCTCTCCCTTTGAGGGTGAAGGTCACCTACTGTACCTGTCTGACTAGATATACAGAATAATCTGTGCTGTCAGAGAGGGTCAAGGGGTTTGGCCGTTGTCAAGGCAACCTTTGAAATGAGAGAATAAGTGGATAGGTGTTGGAACACTTTTCCATCTCAAAGGAATTTGTCTATTTCAGAGTTGCTGCATCCACTGGAGTTGAGAGGTAGATGATGCAATTAACTCTAGGAGTTATGAAACTGCCGTCTCATGACTTTGGTTTAGAATGCTAACCATAACGCGTACCATAACTTTAAGCACAGGACACACAGCAATCCAAAGGCCTAGTGAATCAAAATAATCCCCTACTAAATGACAATACTAAAGGCCTACTGACCGTAATACAGCTGTATTAGACCTAAACAGTGTAGAATCCGTGTTAATTTATTTTCTTTTTTTACGATTGACGTGGATGGAGATGAGAGGGTGGTGAGATATCTGGGAGCTGGCTGTGAATGGCAACGGGTCTAGCAGACAGTCAAGTAGAAAGGTTGTGTCACAGCCTCAATTACAGCCAGGTCCAAATCTGGCCACAGTGACTTTAACTTCCCTAGGGTAGGGGGCAGCATTCGGAATTTTGGATGAAAAGCGTGCCCAAATTAAACTACCTGCTACTCAGGCCCAGAAGCTAGGATATGCATATAATTAGTAGATTTGGATAGAAAACACTCTAAAGTTTCCAAAACTGTTAAAATAATGTCTGTGGGTATAACAGAACTGATATGGCAGGCGAAAACCCGAGGAAAGTCCAACCAGGAAGTACTATTCTTTTGAAAGGCTGTTTTTCCATTGAAAGCATATCCACCATACAAAGACTTAGGACCCAGTTCACGAGCTCTGTGGCTTCCTCTACATGTGGCCAGTCTTTAGGCATTGTTTCAGGCTTTTACTCTGAAAAATGAGGGAGATACAGCACTTTCAATCAGTGGACAGTGGAAATTTCCAGACATCAGCCATGCGCCTAATCGGGAACGCACCTTTCTTGTTTCTCCTTACCTATTGACGAAGCTTTTGTCCGGTTGAAATATTATTGATTATTTATGACAAAAACAACCGGAGGATTGATTTTAAACATCGTTTGGCATGTTTCTACTAACTTTTATTGTACTTTTTAAAAACTTTTCGTCTGGACTTGTGCATTCGGATTACTGGACAAAACGCGCGAACAAAAAGAAGGTTTTTGGTCATAAAGATGAACTTTATCGAACAAAACAAACATTTATTGTCTAACATGGAGACCTGGGAGTGCCACCAGATGAAGATCATCAAAGGTAAGTGATTAATTTTAATGCTATTTCTGACTTTTGTGACACCTCTCCTTGTTTGGAAAATGGCTGTACGGGTTTCTGTGGCTAGGCTCTGACCTAACATAATCACAGTGTGCTTTCGCCGTAAAGCCTTTTTGAAATCTGACACAGCAGTTGCATTAAGGAGAAGTTTATCTTTATTCGTATGTTTAACACTTGTATCTTTTATCAATGTTTATGTTGAGTATTTCTGTTATTTGATGTGGCTCTCTGCACTTTCACCGGATGTTTGTTTGAGACAATGCATTTCTGAACATAACGCTCCAATGTAAACTGAGATTTTTGGATATAAATATGAACTTTATCGAACAAAACATACATGTATTGTGTAACATGAAGTCCTATGAGTGCCATCTGATGAAGATCATCAAAGGTTAGTGATTAATTTAATCGCTATTTCTGACTTTTGTGAGCCCTCTCCTTGGCTGGAAAATGGCTGTATGGTTTTCTGTGACTAGGCGCTGACCTAACATAATCGCATGGTGTGCTTTCGCAGTAAAGCCTTTTTCAAATCGGACACTGTGGTTGGATTTACAAGAAGTTTATCTTTAAAATGGTGTATAATACTTGTATGTTTGAGGAATTTTAATTATGGGAATTCTGTTGTTTTGAATTTGGCGCCCTGCACTTTCACTGGCTGTTGTCGAGGTGGGACACTACCAGAGGTTAATCTCATGTCCAGACATACAGTACTGAACTGGCCTAACAGTCGTCCCAGCACCACACCAGAACAGGCCATATGTGGTTGGCAACTCTTTAAATAAGCCCAACAGGGAAAGGGGTTCAAGGAAGATCAAGTATCTGAAGGATTTGGATCTTGTATCTCAGAGGTCGACTGTCTAATAGTTTTATCCCGGATACATGGAATCCCACAACCTAGAAGAATCTTGGAATCAACAGTACTGCATAAGAGGTATTTCTTGCCAACTGGAAATGGACCTGTTTGAGTTCCTGTGAATGTTTGATTACATTATGCCTGACCTTTGTGTGACCTCAGATGACCTTATTGACAAATTCCTATTTGCCCAGAATATACAGTGGGTATAGAAAGTCACCACCCCCTTTCAAAATGTTTACCCTTTGTTGCCTTACATGCTGACCACGTCGCTTGTGTCGCGTGCGCGAGCATGGCAAAATAAATGTACACATATATGTTATTCAATCATTGCACTGACACTGCTCACGTGCGTCAACAAGCATCTGCTTGCAAGTCAGTTCTATTTGTGACAGTGAACGCGGTGCATGTCCTGCCTCTCCCATCTCCTCATTGGTTTAAAGAAGCATTACGTGCCATCTCCTCATTGGTTATACCCACGTGAACTGAGGTCAGTCGGTCGTGGTAATACACCTTATTATGAAAGTTAGATGCCAATCGCCGTATAAAGTCCAAAGAAGAAAAAGCCTGGAAGGAGGAGAGATGACTAGAAATGACTCGGTTGACCGTTTTATGTGTGGATTAATTGTAGGAGTAGAGGACCTTGTGCATTTCAGGTAAAATAACAAACCAATATTTATATCCCAGGACAAATTAGCTATCAACAGCAAGATAGCTAAATAGGACAAATTAGCTAGCAACTGCAAGCTAGGTAGCTAAATTGCCATAAATGTTTAATGCTTTTTGACCTGTCCCCAAATTAAGATAATAATTGCTTCTGAGTTTGTTTTGATATTTCAACCTGCGTGTTGTGATCGCGTTTGGTGTGGGGGGACAAACTCAATTTGCGCACGATGGCGCACGCGGACACACGCACGCGTCCCGGTTTGGGCATGTTGTTACAGCCTGAAATGAAAACACATTAAATAACTTTTTTTCTGCTATATTTACACACAGTAACCCAGAATATCCAAGTAAATTTTTTTTTTTTTTTTTTTAATCTTACAAAAAATGTGTTCAAATTAAAACAGCAAAATACCCTATTCGGATAAGTGAACACCCCCCTGAGTTGGTTGAACCAACTTTTGCTTGAATTACAGTCATGAGTCTCTTTGAATACGTCTGTAATAACTTTGCACACCTAGACTGTGCAATATTTGCCCATTCTTCCTTGCAGAATTGTTGAAGCTCAGTCAAATTGCATGGTGACCGCTTATGGACTGCAAGTCATTCCACAGATTCTCAATGGGATTTAGGTCGGGGCTCTGACTAGGCACTCAAGAACATTCACCTTCTTGTCCTTCAGCCACTGTACGGTTGCTTTGGCAGTGTGCTTTGGGTCATTGTCATGTTGAAAAGTGAACCATCTTCCCATTTTCAACTTCCTGGCAGAGGGCAGCCGGTTCTCAAGAATCTGTCGGTATTTTGCACTGTCCATTTTCCCTTCTATCCTGACCCTGCTGAAGAGAAACACCTCCACAATAGGATACTGCCACCACCGTGTTTTACTGTAGACATGGTGTTCTTTACTGTAGGCATGGTGTGTTTTACTGTAGGCATGGTGTGTTTTACTGTAGACATGGTGTTCTTTACTGTAGGCATGGTGTTCTTTATTGTAGGCATGGTGTGTTTTACTGTAGGCATGGTGTGTTTTACTGTAGGCATGGTGTTTTACTGTAGACATGGTGTTCTTTACTGTAGACATGGTGTTTTACTGTAGACATGGTGTTCTTTACTGTAGACATGGTGTTCTTTACTGTAGACATGGTGTTTTACTGTAGACATGGTGTTCTTTACTGTAGACATGGTGTTTTACTGTAGACATGGTGTTTTACTGTAGGCATGGTGTGTTTTACTGTAGGCATGGTGTTCTTTACTGTAGGCATGGTGTGTTTTACTGTAGGCATGGTGTGTTTTACTGTAGACATGGTGTTCTTTACTGTAGGCATGGTGTTCTTTATTGTAGACATGGTGTGTTTTATTGTAGACATGGTGTTCTTTGGGTGGAAAGATGTATTGGGTTTTCTCCAGACATATCGTTTTGCATTCAGACCAAAAAGTTCAATTTTGGTGTCATCTGACCACAGCATCTTTTGCCACTTGGTCTCGGAATCTACAATGTGCTTTTTGGCAAAGCTCAAACGAGACTTGATGTGTTTTTTTTTCTTTCTTGCCACCCTCCCATAGAGGCCAGATTTGTGGAGCACTTGTGATAGTGGGCACATGCACACATTGACCAGTCTTTGCCATAAAGGCCTGAAACTCCTTCAAAGTCACCAATGGCTTCTTGGTAGCCTCTCTGATCACTCTCCTCCTTGCCCGGTCATCCAGTTTGGAGGGACGGCCTGATCTATGCGGGGTCTGGGTGGTGCCATACGCCTTAACCACTTGTTAATAATGGTCTTAACTGTGCTCCGAGGGACAAAGCCTTTGAAATATTTTTATATCCATCCCGACTTGTGCCTTTTCACAACTTTATCTCGTAGATCTTTTGACAGTACCTTTCCTACCATAGTGGATTCTTTGCTTTGAATTGCACTATTGAGCAGTGGAGTCCTCTATAACCAACTGCTTTTATTCTGAACTAATCAAAGTCCTAAAATGGATCACAGATGGAAGACAATTAGCTTGATTTGTGCTCTGGAAGGTGGTTGGTTATACCTCAGCAAGTTTGCAATTCTAAGGGGGGTGTTCACTTATCCAAATAGGGTATTTTACTGTTTTACTTTTGAAGACAAAAATTCCCTTGGATATTGTGGGTTACACACCATAAATAAAGCTGAAAAAAGTCTAAATGTATGTTTTCATTTCAGGCTGTAAGGCAACAAAAGGTGAACATTTTGAAAGGGGGACTTTCTATACCCACTGTAGGCATCAGTTCACAGACTAATCACAATCTTACAGTTTAATCAAGTCACAAAACTATCATGCCAAAGTTGTGTACCTCTCAATAAACCAGTGACTGTGTCAAATAAACTGATCACAACATAACAATAAGCAGATGTTTAATCGCTGAGCCGTCAATTCTATAGAAAAATAAAATGGTGCTTAAATAAGGTTTACAGTTGGTGTTAATCTCTTGGAATCTCTCAAATTCAAAATAATTATCATTTGATTCCAGTTCATAGATTATCAAGCATATGATTTAGTCAATGGTATGGCAATGACTCACTGCTACCATAACATATGAAATCACTGTCAGTAGGCATTATGCAATGTTGCCCAAACAAAAAATCTTAACGTGGATAGACCATCCATACAACAAGCCATTAATACACAAGACTTAGTGCAAACAATCATTCAAACAGTAGATGGAAAATGTTTAACAATGCATATGAAACACGTCTAGTAGGTTACATTTATTTGTGGGAATTTATTTCCCCACTGTGGGAATAAATACAAACGATATCACTAGGACATCCCCCCCATTCCACTGTTCACCAATGACTTTTTATGTTATCGTCTGACACACTCAACTTTCTAGTGGTCACAGTCCACAGCCCCTTATTACAATCTCCTGATTGTACCTGTTCGTGAGGGTGTTTGCTTTCCGGGTAAGCTTGGACAGAACCGTGTGTAGTCCGGTCAAATGATAATGAAATTGTTTCTCCAAGTCATCATCATCGGATTCTATTCTGGATATGTCCAACGCGGTCACCCCCATTTTTTCTTTCCGCCTGTCGTCGGCTTGTAGGACCCCCCATTCGATGTCATTCCTGATCGATTTTAATAGCACATAGTAATTGTACATGTCCCCGTCCTGGAAATAGGTGGTTGACCCATTGCTGGCGGTCCTAATCGGTGATATCGTTTTCACCTCTTCTTCCTCGTCTAGAGGCACGTCTCTTAGCAGACTAGGAACCATCACCGTCTGATCCATGTTATTTACAGCACCAATAAATCGGTTCATTGCATTGAACAATGAATTCTTTTGATTGTACGAATCCGAAATTTGCATCATTTTTGCGAGAAACCTGACCGCGTGCAGACAATCTAGTTACCTCGCGTCACCGATGATAATGCAGTTTTACTATTCTGTCACGGTCTGAAACAAACCTTAACAAGATAACTAGTTAATGCTCTTTATCGGATTACAATTACAAATTTAGCTGCTGCAAAAGCTTACGCAGTCCGAGGAAACGTCCAGACTTCTCAAACGTCTTGCCTGCCTTGTGAGAACTGTACTACCTAACGTTACTCACTAATTGACTAACAAGTGGCTTTTTTCTAAGGGCGTTCCCGGATCTGTCTCAGTCGAATGTTTCCCCCTCAGGCCAAAGTAACAGGATGAACGACCTGAAATAAGAGACACCATACGGTTAGTTACTTCAAGTAACGTTATTTCAGTATCATTAGTTGCATAGTAGGCCTACCAAAAATTAAGAAATCCTTACACTAGCCAATAGATGCTTCCGTTCTCAACTAACTGAATTAACAGCTAGCATTAGCTAGCTAGCCATATTTGGAGAATAAATGTAGCTCAAGCAGTACAAACTCACCGTGATGTTATTGTCCCTGGTATTTTTCCGAATAACCACTTCACTTGTTAAACTTCTGTGGAAGGCATAAAGTCTTAATTTGACAGCTTGTTGTGAGCAAAGCGACCGATAGCGGCTTGCTAGCTTAATAAATCCTCAGCACCAGCAGGAGGACGGTGATATGCAGGAGTGGCGTACTTGCATCAGCCCACAAGCCGTAACTCCGTTTTCAGCCAATCAGATTTTAGCCGGTCTCTCACCAACCCTGCTGATTTTCTGCCAAGTCAACTCCCGTTAGAACATGTTTACTTCCTTCAAAAAAACAAAAACACCTATTTTTACCTTCCTTCCATACTTCCTCTTTTGGAGAGATTATGAAGAAAATAACATAATGTCACTTCAATACTGATAACTTAAATGTGTAGTGTGAAAAACTTGCTTTCACAGTTTTAGTAAAACCAGGGCTCGTGTACATTTGAATTTGAGGGTCTCAAATGACATCCTTTCAAAGAAATACGGAGGCGAGGAAGGAATCATAATTATGCAATTTGAGTGGTGGAATAGAGCAGGCTCATCTGAGGAAACTAGCGACGTGTTGAAGCAGGAGTTTAATTCAGGCTGGGGCTGCGTCATTCCTGCCCACAAAAACACTTTAAGTAGTATGTGTACTAGTGACAATTTTAACAATGTATACACTATCAACAAAGTAGTTCGTTTTTTTTGCTGTATCAACATAGTATAGTTTCTGATGCTGTAACAGATTAATGATCACGAATACGGATGTCCATTGTGAATAGTTACATTGTAACAAACGGTAAGGATTTCATTGGATGTTGTTCTTGTTCGTAATTTTTTTTACAGTCAAGCCCAAAAAGATCCTATTAAATTACTCTAATTGCTAATTCTATGGTCAAGCCTGCCTCACGAACACCCTTTCTAGACGGGATCGCGAATACGTTTTTCATAGATGTGATAGTGACACCGTGGGGTAAAAAATATTATTGCTACCTGTAAATTATATTGGATCTATCAGGGGCAGAATTAATGAATGATGATTAACTACCCACCTTATATCAACAACAAAAAATACTCGGTTCTAGAAACAAAAGAGAGAGTAAATATCTCACAACAGAAGCTCACAACTGAAACGATGTAATGACCATTTTATTAATATATTCAAGATCACAATTGTTCACAATATCAACATACATTTGTTGGCATGCTAGCTGGTGATGCATTTTAAAACGTTATTTTTTTTTATACAAAGTCTTATTTCATCTGTCCAATTTTGGATTGAGAGATTAATTGATCATGTACATTGGTTTTATACTGATCCAACGAAAACACAGAGCAACTTCAGAATGCGTCAAAACCCCAAAACAAAACAAAAACCTAAAAGAATCGTAGTAATTACAGAAATAGAATCTTGGAACCAGCTTGCTGTACTCACATACCAGTTGAATTAAACCAGTAACAGTGTCAGTGACCTCGGTGGTCTGCCCCACTCCATTCTACCCCCAGGCGCCCACTAAAGCTTAGTATACCTACAGTCATTACCACCTAAGAGGTTGCTGTCATATTACTGATTCTACATTTAAGTAATACACAAAAGTGGCAAATCTTCAGAAAGTGGTATTTCATTTGATTGTTCCAAGCCAGAGCAATGACAGACCGAATCGAGCTCGAACACCTCAAGTCCTACCACTGAGAATGACTCTCTCTATCTCTCTCTTACTCTCTCTTTCTCTCACTGGACACAGACATCAATTCATCGTCTATTCCACGTCATTTAATTGAAATGACGTGGAAACAACGTTGATTCTGCCAGTGTGTGCCCAGTGGGCTCTCTCTCTGTCTACCAATCCCATATAGTGAGAAGCAAACGGCAACAACAAAAGACCGGAAGTAGAATAGTCTTCTCTCATCATCAGAAAGCAGTGCTGACTCAATGAAACTCTAGTTTGTGCAGCGATCCCACTCTGTTTTACTATCCTTGTCCGTTCTCCAGCACATCCAGTTCTCTCTCTCTCGTCAGGGGGGAGGGAGTTGGAACCGAATGTACTGGGGTGTGGCGGCGGAGAGAGAGAGAGAGAGAGAGAGAGAACCGAATGTACTGGGGTGTGGCGGCGGAGAGAGAGAGAGAGAGAGAGAGAGAGAACCGAATGTACTGGGGTGTGGCGGCGGAGAGAGAGAGAGAGAGAGCTGGATGTGCTGGAGAACGGACAAGGATAGTAAAATAGAGTGGGATCTCAAGCAGAAGGTGAATGTGTAAAAACATTTGAACACCAAAACTGGGGTTAAAACCAGAAAAATGTCTGTGTCTCAGTCTACTGTTATAGAAACACACATGACTAGTTAAGACTTTTAAAATGAAATAAAATATTACAACAACAAAACAACATTATGACTAACTGACTGACAGACAGAAGGCAAAGGGGAGGGAGTGGCAGAGATCACCAAGTACAGGACTCTACTGAATACAGAGGAGCTAAACGCATAACAAATACACATCCACAGAGAGCAACTTGCACAAGCTCATTTAGACTGATAGTCATTAGAAGCAGGATGTAGGTTTACTGTAGTCCATGTAGCAGCAAAAAGCAGACGCTGTGTGTGTGTGTGTGTGTGTGTGTGTGTGTGTGTCAGAGAGTGTGTGTGTGTGTCTGTGTCAGTTAGAGAAACTCAGTCCCTTCTGAGTGGGCTCAAGTTTCTTTCAAAGACCTCATATAGGAAATTCTGATGGCATCTCTCAAATTATTTCCAGGAAATTTAGACTGGGGAAGATAGCCGTCGAACGAGGAGCTATGTTGCATCAAGGCAATTTCTTAGGAATATTGTCAACTTGTGTAAGTAGAGATTGGTACTGTTTGAATTAGGCATGGCATGCCTGGATCAGAGCATATGGCTGAGGCAGGTGCTAATCGACAACCATTCATTTTTAGAAGAATTAAGGTCTTGAAAGGAAACATTTTTAATCATGGCATGATGGCATATTAAGGAATGTGTTCAAACAGATGAAAGAGAGAAAAAGAGAGCGATAAAGTAAGGAAGATAAGGAGTGGAAAAGTAAGAATGGAGTGTGCCAGCGTTTGGGTGTGTTCTTCCCCAGTTTCCAAGGTGACGTGTACTCTCTCCTCCTGGTCTCCCTGGAAGGAAACAAATAACAAAGGTGCCGACAATCACAGAGAGACTCAACATGATTGTGTGTGTACGTGTGTGTCTGCGCATGTGTCTACATTCCCTGAAAACACCATCACCACCACCCATAATCAGTGACAACGAGGGGATCCTCTCTTTTGGAACTTGTCACCTGAAGCTTTTGGAAGACAGATCTCCCTGAGAAGTCTCTGCAGGGCCGCCACACAGCCAGAGGGATAGCCATTTGTCTGCTGTAATGAGCGGAGCCTTTGGACTGTGATGTGTGTAAGAAGCCTAAATGCCACTCTCTCTCTGCACCTGTGGAACACAGTCTGTCGGTTAACCCTCCCGGAGCCTCCCGTGCCAGGCTTCAGGTCTATTTAGAGCCCTGAGGCTTCTGAAGTGACAAAACAGCCAACCAGTGTCTGGTGGATAGGAGCCAGTAACAGTTTCTGCAAGCTTCGAATTGACAATGACGCTCTGGTGAAGCTCGGCCATGCTAACCGCTAGCAGGCTAAACACTATCAGGCTAAACCCTATGAGGTTAAGCCAGTGTGTCATAGGGGGGAGAAGTGGGGGATTCTAACTCTTTAAGGCATAATCACGCCACACAGCCCTGCCAACACGGTATAAATCAGAGTCTTTAATTGCGAGCCAAACAGCTTTATTTATAATCCACAGCAGCACAGTCGGGGACGGCCAATTAGAGGGGCCTGCTGGGAAGGTGTGAGCTAGCGATAACCACCTTGCATAGTGAGATCACGTTTGTGTGTGTGTGTGTGTTTGACTACGACTTGCAGGGGGCTGTAGGGGTTCCAGCCATGGAGGTCTGTGACACAACCCCTTATTACACTGGATGCATTGCACTTAGTCACAGAGACAAATAGCACTACACAAGTGTGTGTGTGTGTGTGTGTAGCACTCTGGTACCCTGCAGATAATGACCTATTTTGTATTCTACACGACTCAAATGAAATGGAGTCCATTGCCCATGTTGTGAATGGCTGCTGATCATACAAAGATATATACATTGCTAGACATGACCGCCTTGTTGACCTGATAGCCAGCGAGGTGGAACAAGTGGTCTCACCAACAGCACGCATGCATAAACATTCTTGTGTGATGGAAGCTCGTTTGATATTGATGACGATGGGTTTTCCGGTGTGCCAGATGTTGTTGTTGTGGGGGGAGGCCAGGGGGAGGTGTTCGTTTTGGAAGTGGGCTGCTCATTGGACGGCTACATGGAGCAGGCCTTTGCTGAGAAGCTGCTTAAATACCAGCCCCTTGTGGCATGCTGGGACAGCCTGGGGTGGAGGTGCAAGCTGGTGGGGCTGATATTTGTCAGTCTCGGCCACATACACAGGCTTGCAGTGCGTGGCCTCCAGATTGCGGGCCTGACAAAAACTAGGGCAAAGCAATTGGCTAGGTACTGCTCTGTTTCAGCTGTCGTGGGCAGCCTAGCTGTTTGGAGAAGGATGTGCTTTCTGTACCCTTGAGTGCCATGCACACAGGGACCTTTGAAATGTTTGGATCCTTTTTTTGTAAAATTGATTGGTGTATTCAAATAAAGTATTTGTGTGTGTTTCAGACTCACCTGCACCTCACTGCTACACCATCTCATATTGGTTGGCAGTGATAAGCCGCGACAGACAGCATGCCAACAGCATACCAATTGACTGGAGGGAAAGAGAGAGTGAAAAAGAGAGTGGCAGAAAGAGAGAGAGAGTGGGAGAGAGAGAAAAATAGAGAGGGAGAGAAAGAGAGAGGGGGGGTGATGAAAATGAGTCAGTTCCAACAGCACACAAATCATCTCTCTTAGAGGTCCTCAATCTTCCCTCCATCCTCCCCCCTCTTCCCTCCACCCTTCCCCTCTTCCCTCCACCCTCCCCCTCTTCCCTCCATCCTCATTGCCGGGGGATGGAGGGCCAAGGAGGGATCAGGGAAGGAGGAGAGGAGGGATCAGGGAAGGAAGAGAGGAGGGATAGGGATAAGATGCATTAAAGGGGTGGCTGCTCCTCTAAGAGGTGTCATTGATCTCTCTCTGCCACCCCTCCTTCTCCCCTCGCCGCTTCCCTCCATAACGTTTACGGTGCAATTAATGGGCTCGGGACTGCAGAAGAGCAGGCCGTCGCAGGTCACAGCGTCCACGGAGACACACACACACTCTCACTCTCTCTACCTACCTCCCCCAGGCCCATTAAGGGTAATGGAGGGGGTCGCTGTGACGACGAGCGGCGCTGTGGGGCTAATCGAGCATGTCAGCCCGAGCAGGAGGTAACGACCACACTCGCGCAGAGTAGAGAGAGAGAAAGAGAGAGAGAGGAGAGAAATGAGGAGAGAGTGAAGGAGGGAGAGGAGAAATGAGGAGAGAGCGAAGGAGGGAGATGAGAAATGAGGAGAGAGCGAAGGAGGGAGAGGAGAAATGAGGAGAGAGGGAGAGAGAGGAGAAATGCAGAGAGAAGAGGAATGGAGAGAGAGGGAGCTGGAGAAGGAAGGAGGTAGGGGAGAGAGAGAGTGTGTGTGTGTCTGTATGAGTATGTGGAAAAGCGAGAGGGATGGAGAGCGTGTGTGTGTGCTCTTGTACTCTGGTCTGTATAATAGTTCCCGAGGTGCGCCTGAATGGCATGTGTGTGATGGAACAGGCTCTGAGTGGCGGACTCGCTGATTGGGTCTGAAGGAGCAGCGGTGAACATCGCCCCAGCCGTGTGTAATCATTAATAACCTGCACTGGGCGCACGCTCACACACACACAGAAGGAGAGTGGAAGAACAGCTGGCCCATACTGTTACTTACTTGTGAGACAGCTATTCCAAATGTCACTCCAGCAATGATCCCCATGTTAGTCTCAATGAAGTCAGTCACCAGCTCATAACAGCCCTGTAGAAGACAAGACAAGTGAGTGTGTTTGTCAGTGTGTACGGTGTGTGTCTGTCTGTCGGTGTGTGTGTCTGACCTGCTGGTGGACCTTGCTGGGGGCTATGGTGACATTGCGCAGGTCAGAAGCGTTACAGTCAGAGATGCTGGCACAGCAGCTGGGTGGGATGCCGTTGTTAGGGAACCAGATACTGGACAACCAGCTGGTGTAGTTCAACACACCACAGCATTTCAACTGGAGGGAGAGAGGGGGATGGAGAGCGATGGAGAGGGAGAGAGGGATGGAGAGGGAGGGGGGAGAGAGAGAGAGAGAGGGATGGAGAGAGCAAGAGAGATAGAGAGAGAGGGGGGTTGGAGAGAGAGGGATTTATCACAATCCGTTTTTTATCACAACCCTAATTTGGCTGTCAAAATGACCGTCACTCACACTGCGCTGCACATTGTCCACAGCCAGGCTCCTCTCGTCCTGGGAATTGTAGTTCTTCACTGCCTCACTGAAGGTCCTCTGGAAGGTTCCCTTTATCTGGGAACACAAACACAAAGTTCTTGTTGTGTTCATAGCTTCTCCTGTTGTGAAACAGATGGACACTCTGACTGATGAATTCTGCCCACTGGGCACACACTGGTTGAATCAACATTGTTTCCACGTCAGTTCAACAAAATTACGTTGAACTAACGTGGAATAGACGTTGAATTGACATCTGTGCCCAGTGGGTGGGTACTCATGATCCTGTGGGTGAGTGCCAGAGGCAGGTATGGCAGGGCCACCTACCTCATGACGAAAGACAAAGCCGGAGATGCCAGCCACAAGCTCTGCCAGGAAGATCAGGGACAGGAACATGGCGTACTGCAGAGAGAGGGCACACAGGGCGCCACAAAACGGCCACTGAGTTACTGTGTATATTTTGCAGACTTTCTCACCATTTGCTCACAATAAGATCCTCGAAACACTGCAAGGAACGTTGAATGACAGTAGGAAAGGAAGACCTTTTTAGAAGGAAAGAAATCAAAAACGAAACAAAGACAGAAACAAGGACAGAAACAAACCCACTGGGCACACACTGGTTGAATTAACGTTGTTTCCACGTCATTTCAATGATATTACATTGAACCAATGTGGAACAGATGTTGAATTCTGTTTCTTCCCCAGTGGGAAGAAATAGACACATTTGAGTTACTCGGATGACAACTTCTCCTAGCTCTCATCAACTCCTCTAGCTCTCACCAACTTCTCCTAGCTCTCACCAACTTCTCCTAGCTCTCACCAACTTCTCCTAGCTCTCACCAACTTCTCCTAGCTCTCACCAACTTCTCCTAGCTCTCGCCAACTTCTCCTAGCTCTCATCAACTTCTCCTAGCTCTCATCAACTTCTCCTAGCTCTCGCCAACTTCTCCTAGCTCTCACCAACTTCTCCTAGCTCTCACCATATTCTCCTAGCTCTCACCAACTTCTCCTAGCTCTCACCAACTTCTCCTAGCTCTCACCAACTTCTCCTAGCTCTCACCAACTTCTCCTAGCTCTCATCAACTTCTCCTAGCTCTCATCAACTTCTCCTAGCTCTCATCAACTTCTCCTAGCTCTCACCAACTTCTCCTAGCTCTCATCATATTCTCCTAGCTCTCATCAACTTCTCCTAGCTCTCATCAACTTCTCCTAGCTCTCACCAACTTCTCCTAGCTCTCATCATATTCTCCTAGCTCTCATCATATTCTCCTAGCTCTCATCAACTTCTCCTAGCTCTCACCAACTTCTCCTAGCTCTCATCAACTTCTCCTAGCTCTCACCAACTTCTCCTAGATCTCATCAACTTCTCCTAGCTCTCATCAACTTCTCCTAGCTCTCACCAACTTCTCCTAGCTCTCATCATATTCTCCTAGCTCTCATCAACTTCTCCAACTTCTCATAGCTCTCATCAACTTCTCCTAGCTCTCACCAACTTCTCCTAGCTCTCACCAACTTCTCCTAGCTCTCACCAACTTCTCCTAGCTCTCGCCAGCTTCTCCTAGCTCTCGCCAACTTCTCCTAGCTCTCGCCAACTTCTCCTAGCTCTCGCCAACTTCTCCTAGCTCTCGCCAACTTCTCCTAGCTCTCACCAACTTCTCCTAGCTCTCACCAACTTCTCCTAGCTCTCGCCAACTTCTCCTAGCTCTCGCCAAGTTCTCCTAGCTCTCACCAACTTCTCCTAGCTCTCACCAACTTCTCCTAGCTCTCGCCAACTTCTCCTAGCTCTCACCAGCTTGAGCATCCATGGGCTCCCGCGGCAGGTAGCGAAGCATCCAAACAGTCCGAACACGATGATGCAGGTTCCGGTGCCAATGAGAACATAAGGAGCGTTGGTGGAGCTGTCAGCGATGATAGATATGTACGCACCCAGCATAAACTTTCCCCATAGTCCCACAGCTAAGAGGATTGCCCCCGTGATCTGGACAGAGAGAGAGAGAGAGAGGGGGGGGGGCGAGAGAAGGTGAAAGACAGCATTAGAGCCCTGTCACTAAAAAGTCATCAAGGGCCTCACTGGAGGTTTCAGACCCATAGAGATGATAGGTAGCACAACTGTAACACAACCATCACAGCTTCATGCTAAATGACACGTTACATATGATATGAAATGCCAGGGGTCTGTTTAAGCAGTCGTCCATAAAATCAGTCAATTTCTCAGTCAATTGTGTAATAAAATCAGTCAATTGTGTAATAAACCATTGATTACACTGTAAATGATACACTGCCGATCTACTATAATGCTGTTAGTGGCACTGGAGATAGCTCTTTGCTGCCACCCAATGAAAGAAACTGAATCCTCACTGCATGGCTCATGAGAAAGCGAGACATTTTATAGGCTCCTTTTTTCTGGTTAAAATAACCAATACTTACTAAGTAGACCAGACCCAGCTGCTGTCAAGTTTTCAAGATATTTCACTTTCAAAATACAGAAATCATACCGTATGATGATTTCTGTATTTTGAAAGTTACATATCTTGAAAACTTGAGTGCCGACAAGCAAAACATTTTGGGACAATGTCAACAATGGGTCAATGAAACAAATACAAATTCCATTAAGTAGATGGGAACTGTGAACATTTGTTTCAATGGCAAACAGTCTTTATGGGATATCTTGATTTTTTCACCATCTTTGGCCCTACTCATGAATGATGACTGGTTCCTGACCATGTGTCGTGACCAGGAAAAACTCCATATTCATAAGGCGAAAAACTATTTTTTTCGTAGAAGGTTAGTAGAACCTACGCCACAGGTTAGGATAATTAATGTAGCAGGTTAGGAGACTGAGGTTAAGGTTAGGAAATGGGTTAGGGTTAGGTTTAGCGAAAATGCTCTCCTAACTTACTATGAAAATCACTTTGTATAGTGGCGTGAAAAGAGTGACTGAGTGAATGCAGGCCTTCCAAAAGCCCACCCAGCACCAGCATGCATTAGTCGCTGTTGACTGAACGCTTCGCTCTCTCTATGATATATACACTAGATGACTAATAGGGGACGCTGGGTTGAAGCAAACGCACCTCCCTCTTGGCTCTAACCCTGGGTTATGATGCATTTTGTCAGTGCATCATACAAAACCATCTTCCCATTCTTTTATGTTGTTGTTATATTTGTGTGTTTCTACTAGTGCTTATTATGTGCACCCAATGATGTATATAAACCCTGGATTGTGATTCTATGTATTGGCCATTGAGAGGCTTTGAAGCCACCTGTCGGCCATATTGGCACTCCCCAGTAGGACCAGTCCACCATTGGAATACATGGGATGCTACTTTATTTCAGTTAAATGTTTCAAGAACAATGTATTTAAGTATTTTTTTGTTGAAGTGGGGACAGTAACATTAGTAATAAAACAAATTATACTTTAAGGAAAATGTTTTCATATATTGTTATATTATGTTTAGCTCACATAATATAATAGTATGCATTAATGTGTCTGTAACAGAATAAACGAGGCAAAAACAAATGTACACATTAATACATGCATTTCTATTGCTTCAAAATATGTTTTACAACAGTAAGGGAGTGCCAACACAGCGCCCCCCCCATCAGCCATCTAGTGTATAAATACATAATTGTGTGCACCAGACTATTCTGTGTAGAGCCCTCTAGTAGTGTGTTCTTGAACCAGCAGATGGTGCTGTGGTTATTGGTAAAGACTGGAATTTGGTATTTGGTATTTTATTAGGATCCCCATTAGCTGTTGCAAAAGCAGCAGCTACTCTTCCTGGGGTTCACACAAAACATGAAACATAATACACAATGACACAATACAGAACATCATTAGACAAGAACAGCTCAAGGAATACAGCAGTGGCACGTCCACCTGTCCAGAGGAGAAGATGCCATTCCCTTTGATGAGGAAAAAAATCATAAAAACTGTTCTGAACAGTGTGAGATTGTGGGTCTAGAAAGGTTGGCTACTACTGGTACTATCCAACCTCAACATGTACCTGGTAAATTATTATTTTTCTTTAACCTTTATTTAACTTGGCAAGTCAGTTAAGAACAAATTCTTATTTACAATGACGGCCTACCCCGGCCAAACTCTAACCCGGACGACGCTGGGCCAATTGTGCACCATCCTATGGGACTCCCAATCACAGCCCATGGTGATACAGTCTGGAATTGAACCAGGGTCTGTAGTGACACCTCTAGCACTGAGCTGCAGTGCCTTAGACGGCTGCGCCACTCGGGAGCCCCACATATACACATACACAAAAAACATGACCGATATGAATCTCCTCCTCCATATCATTAAATTCATGTGGAGTGAAAAGTGGGTTAATGTATTCACTTTGGGGATTTGGGGTCCTTGTTCAAAGCCGGGGTTCCACTCAAGGACTGGGTTCTCCATGGAGTTCCTCTCTATATCTCTCCATTATTATTAATATATGCATATTTAAGTCATTAATTAACAGCATCTGTGTGGTAGGGAAGATCAGGAATCAGGATTACATCTAAAATGACAATAACTGGAGTTCCTTTCTTTGTAAAACCAGTTAGCAGTTTACAGGGTTGGGTCAAGGTTTTCTTCATAGGTAAGGTGGCTAGTCGTCCCTTACTAGCATAGCAATGATGTCACTGAAGAAACTATCACCCCTGCCCTCAACCATAACTAAATATGCTTATCTTATCTCACCTCATAGCTTGTAGCCTCTGGTAGAAGCTCACTCCTTCCTTACACAAGCCAGAAGGCGTTGGCTCAGCTGGTGTGAGATGTGAACGCAGTATCATAAGACTCTTTGCCCACCAGTGCTCTGCCATAAATATCAGCCTATTCAATTTAACCAGGCAAGTCAGTTAAGAACAAATTATTATTTACAATGACAGCCTAGGAACAGTGGGTTAACTGCCTTGTTCAGGGGCAGAACGACAGATTTTTACCTTGTGAGCTCAGGGATTTGATCTAGCAACCTTTCGGTTACTAGTCCAACACTCTAACCATTAGGCTACCTGCCGCCCCAAACCAATATGTGTCTAACCCACACAGAACAGCAGCAGAGGAAGACTTTATCGGAGAGATCTATATCAAAGATGGTGGATAAATAAAGAGGTCCCACTCAAGCCGTTTACCATTGAAAGAAATGGTCGCAGTTCTGGTCTGCTTAAGGGGTGGCTCTTCCATAGGCCCCAATGCATTAGCAGCTGGGTCTGGTCTGCTTAGTTCATTGACTGGACATGAACCAGAAAAAAGCCCCCCCCCCCCCCCCCCCCCCCAGATCGGTGTGTCTCATGGCCATGCTAATGACTGTGTGACACAGATACCAGAGCTGCATGCTGCTGAGGCACAGAAATAACTGCATCACCACAGTTTCAGACCAGGAAGGAGTGCATGGTAGTAGTGGCACAGCTAAGAAATTCCCTTATCATTGCTATGCCTCATGGTTAACATGACAACGAACACGGCAGAGAGGAAGCACATGGAAAAAGGTTACCTAACCACTGATACAGGGTCAGATATTTTGTCATTCCCCTGACGGTTAAGTTTAGGATAGGAGTTAGAGAGATCTGATCCTAGATCTGTGGTAAAGGGCAACATCTACCTCGAGCAGTGGCACAGCGGTTGCATCCCAAAATGGCACCCTATTCCCTACATAGTGCACTTCCCATAGGGCTCTGGTCAAAAGTAGTGCTCTATATAGGGAATAGGGTGCCATTTGGGAAGTGTCACCTCCCTGTAGCCACCATGCGTTGGGAAATGTTGTTGTGATTCTGAGCATGTCTAGCGTTGGCCGTGCGTCAGAGGCCCGCTGACACATACAGAGCAGCCTGCCCGCCCCCTCACTGTCTGCCTGCCTCCCTCCCTGCCCCCTCCCTGTCTGCCATTCTCCCTCCCTCCCTGGCTCCCTCCCTCCCTGTCTACTTGCCTGCCTCCCTGCCTGCCTCCCTCCCTCCCTCCCTGTCTGTCTGTCTCCATCCCTGTCTGCCTGCCTGATTACCCAAGAACACAGCATGAGAAGGAACAGCAACACTCTCACAGATAGAGAGAGAGAAAGAGAGAGAGAGAGAGAGAGAGATGGAGATGGAGAGAGAGAGAAACAGAGCACGAAAGAGAGGAAGACAAAGGGAAGGAAGAGAGAGTGTATTTAGTGCGAGATAGAAGAGAGAGAGATTAAAGAGAGCGAGAGATGAGTCACTGCCCGACATGTAGCATGACACTTAGCGCTGTAGAACACATCTGAGAGATAGCATATGAGTGAGTTCTCTCTGTCCCCATCTCATGCCCATCCACTGTTCCTTCTCTAGTAATGTCTGGGAGCAGCGGTAGGTTCATTTCCCTGTAATGTACCGTTCCCCTGTCCCCAGTTTCCTCTCCTCTACAGTGTTCATGTCTTATTCAACGTGACACTATGAATGATTCATGGAGCCATCTGCTGTAGCAAGCGAGGGGCTTCCCTCCCCTTCATGCTCCATCAGCAGGGGGTACCGTCCTAGGCAGGAGGGATTAAGGGGAGAGGGTGTGTGTGTGTGTGTGTGTGTGTGTGTGTGTGTGTGTGTGTGTGTGTGTGTGTGTGTGTGTGTGTGTGTGTGTGTGTGTGTGTGTGTGTGTGTGTGTGTGTGTGTGTGTGTGTGTGTGTGTGTGTGTGTGTGTGTGTGTGTGTGTGAGGGGACTGACAAAAAGAGCCCCGAATAAAATGAAGCAGAGACCCTGTGTGGTGTGTTGCAGTCGGCGGCCATATTGGCCTCAGTTAACTCAGCAGGGCTATGTGTTTAAGTATTTATGTGTACTGTATATTATCTCAGCTGTGACGTTACACCACAGTCATGAGACATGGTCACAGGGTTTCAACCCTTTATTGCCAGTTAAACGGCACGTGTTTCGGTTACATTAAAAATAAATTCAACATCTGAAACACAAATGTATACACGATCCTAGATGACGAAGTCCCTTTACACTGTGATGTACTGTATGTAGCCTATGCTGATTTTGAGTGAACTAGAGCTTTCAGAGTAGGAATAGGTAAGTCAGCCATTTTACCTATAAACACTGAAGTTCCCAGTTTGTTAAAGTGAGCCACTTTTATCAGGATGGTGCACATTTCAACACCAGATTGGAGTCTTCACACAGCCTGACAGAGGTAATGGAATTCGTCAGCTATGGCAATTTTCCCTCCGGACATTCCCCTCATCCGTCTATCACTGCAGCTGCAGGCCTCGCAGAAATACAAAATGAGGTTTGTGAAGATAGTGGTACAACCACATGCTGTTTCTTACTGACGATGGGTTCGAGGTAATATTTCTTGGCAAGCTACCAGCACCCGTATGCAGTCCCAATACATCTGGTTGATAGCAGCACCCGTATGCAGTCCCAATACATCTGGTTGATAGCAGCACCCGTATGCAGTCCCAATACATCTGGTTGATAGCAGCACCCGTATGCAGTCCCAATACATCTGGTTGATAGCAGCACCCGTATGCAGTCCCAATACATCTGGTTGATAGCAGCACCCGTATGCAGTCCCAATACATCTGGTTGATAGCAGCACCCGTATGCAGTCCCAATACATCTGGTTGATAGCAGAACCCGTATGCAGTCCCAATACATCTGGTTGATAGCAGCACCCGTATGCAGTCCCAATACATCTGGTTGATAGCAGCACCCGTATGCAGTCCCAATACATCTGGTTGATAGCAGCACCCGTATGCAGTCCCAATACATCTGGTTGATAGCAGCACCCGTATGCAGTCCCAATACATCTGGTTGATAGCAGCACCCGTATGCAGTCCCAATACATCTGGTTGATAGCAGCACCCGTATGCAGTCCCAATACATCTGGTTGATAGCAGCACCCGTATGCAGTCCCAATACATCTGGTTGATAGCAGCACCCGTATGCAGTCCCAATACATCTGGTTGATAGCAGCACCCGTATGCAGTCCCAATACATCTGGTTGATAGCAGCACCCGTATGCAGTCCCAATACATCTGGTTGATAGCAGCACCCGTATGCAGTCCCAATACATCTGGTTGATAGCAGCACCCGTATGCAGTCCCAATACATCTGGTTGATAGCAGCACCCGTATGCAGTCCCAATACATCTGGTTGATAGCAGCACCCGTATGCAGTCCCAATACATCTGGTTGATAGCAGCACCCGTATGCAGTCCCAATACATCTGGTTGATAGCAGCACCCGTATGCAGTCCCAATACATCTGGTTGATAGCAGCACCCGTATGCAGTCCCAATACATCTGGTTGATAGCAAACCATTTGTGGCTGTTAATATACAGAACAATAAAGGAACTAGAAATAAGAGCACCATGACAACTCCTCAGACGTTGAAAAAGGTCAATCCTGATGGGTAGATTGATGTTGTTTTCTGTGACAACAGAGTAAGGCAGACGCCAGGACAGCATGGGGTCACCACTGTCACCACTCAGAGGATTAGGATGAACAGTTGGGGATTGTTATGTCATGACGTTGTTCCAAGCAGAGTTGCCACTGACGGTTGAGCTCTAAATGTTTTTGATGTCAGGATTGCTCATATCCAGAGACACTTGATGTAGATGAAATGTAATGTAGCGGCCTATTTGGCTGAGCTAGCTTGAAAAGATCCACAACTCACCCCAAACTTTTCTAGACAAGACTAGACTTCCAAGAACTGAGGTGGCACTATATGTACTCTAGTGTGATTTCACTTTCACATCTCATAGTGTGATACGTAGAGGTGTCAGAATCCTGTCCTGCAGCTGAGGTATTGGGCCGACAGCAACAACTGTTCAACCTGTTTTGATTGTCTTACTTATTGCTCTCTTCTAGCACTCTCCTGACTCTCCTCAAAAGAGTGGCTCCGTGATACCAGGAACTATCCACAGAAAAACACTAACAGAAAGAGATTTGTCGCCAAACAATAATGAATAATTGATTAGCTTTAGAGAGCTTTTCCAGATGCTCAGACTAGACGCTTCACATTGTGTAAGAGGAAACACACGGCATCCACCACCACTGGGCAGGGACTGTGATTGGAGGTGCCTCTATGTATAAATGACAGGGCTGGGGCCGAGGCCTGACTAATGGTCTGACCATCTGCCCTGGCAGGTGCACTGACGCTCATGCAAACATGAGACGACATCACACCTTTATGCTGTGCCACTGTGAGCTGCAGGAAGAGCCTTTGAGATAGAGCTTTAGCTTCGGTAGAAATACAGTAAGGGGAACATGATGAAGAGACACACATGCAAGGCATTTAGGTAGGAGACCCCCTTGGATCATTATTATTCTGTATCTGAAAGCCAAGCAAGGCACTTGTGTTTGCTTTGGTGTTGCATCAACAGGAATGGCCGCTCTGTTCTGCTCTGTTCTGTTTTGCTCTGTTCTAATCTGTTCAGCCCTGTTCTGCTCTGTTATGTTTTGCTCTGTTCTGCTCTGTTCTGCTCTGTTCAGCCCTGTTCTGTTCTGTTATGTTCAGCTCTGTTGTGCTTTGTTCTGTTCTTTTCTGCTCTGCTCTGTTTGGTTCTGCTCTGTTTCTTTGGATCCTGATGTTCCTGGAGCAGGGAAGCAGGGGGAGCCACACCCCTATGTTCCCTATAGGATTCCAGCCACTCACAGCAGGACTACAGTCACACTCCATCCTCCCCTAGGAGCCAGCTAAACAACACTGAGCCACTTCCTGACAGATTAAACACGTTAATGATGCCTGGAGGAAACCACCAACAGCAACAGAACAGACACCTTTTAACAAGCCGCTCATCTGGCTCACACCCTCATCCAGCTTTTTTCCTTTAAAAACAACACGGCTACAATCAAACCAGACAGACAAAAGAAGCTGTGGAGATACAGGGATTCAATGTGTCCCCAGAACAGTCGCTCACTGGATGGCAGAGCGGGAGAATTGGCAGGGAGGGTGATGTAGAAATGAAAAGAGCACTTTAGATTTCAAAGGGGAAGCGCACCCCTCCTTCTCCCCTTAGCAGAGACATGATCAAAGGCACTGTTGTTCTATGGGCGCTCAAAGCCAGGCTCTTATAGTTGAATCTTGTTCAAATAAAATGTTTTTTTGTTTGTTATATATTTGTTTACTTTAGGATGGGGGGGTTGAAGGGGGACTAGAATCAGAGTGAAAGCGAAACCCCAATCTGAATTCTGTTACAGAAATCTTGACATCTGACTGTGTTTTATTGAAACTCCAATGTGGTGTTCAAGAAATGTTATGTTGCATAACTGACAGCCCACATGAAGAAATACTTACTATAGAATTCTGTAGTATACTGTATAATACTATACTACACACTGTAGTATCCCTCAATCATGTGTAGTACTTACTATAGAATTGTGTAGCACACTGTAGAATACTATAGTTAATACTACAGTATTATCCCTCAAAAAACACAATGTCAGCAAAATCACAACAGTCCGTAAAAACACAACAGTTTTTTAACTATAGTAACAGTACAGTATTTAATTTGCATATAACCTGCCTATTCCCCTCCCCCATATCCCAATTTGTGCCAGCCATAAGTGAGAAACCTACATGCCAAGTACAGTATAGACCATATTGTGTTGTAGAAGAACTGAAGTCTCAACTATCCATTCAGACTCCAGTCCTGCCTACCTACAGGTTATGGAGAATGAGCTCTTTTACAATTTGTCCTGTACGATAATAAAAGATAATAAAACAAAAACACTATAGTAAATACTACAGCAATGTCTACAAAAACACTACAGTAATGTCTACAAAAACACTATAGTAAATACTACAGCAATGTCTACAAAAACACTACAGTAATGTCTACAAAAACACTATAGTAAATACTACAGTAATGTCTGCAAAAACACTACAGCAAATACTACAGTAATATCTACAAAAACACTATAGCAAATACTACAGCAATGTCTACAAAAACACTATAGTAAATACTACAGTAATGTCTACAAAAACACTATAGTAAATACTACAGCAATGTCTACAAAAACACTATAGTAAATACT
Source organism: Salvelinus namaycush (assembly GCF_016432855.1). Taxonomy (NCBI): domain Eukaryota; kingdom Metazoa; phylum Chordata; class Actinopteri; order Salmoniformes; family Salmonidae; genus Salvelinus; species Salvelinus namaycush. The sequence continues at coordinate 19,011,663 of NC_052346.1, read as the reverse complement.
ACAGCAATGTCTACAAAAACACTACAGTAATGTCTACAAAAACACTACAGTAATGTCTACAAAAACACTATAGTAAATACTACAGTAATGTCTACAAAAACACTATAGTAAATACTACAGCAATGTCTACAAAAACACTATAGTAATTACTACAGCAATGTCTACAAAAACACTACAGTAATGTCTACAAAAACACTACAGTAATGTCTACAAAAACACTATAGTAAATACTACAGCAATGTCTACAAAAACACTACAGTAATGTCTACAAAAACACTATAGTAAATACTACAGCAATGTCTACAAAAACACTACAGTAATGTCTACAAAAACACTATAGTAAATACTACAGCAATGTCTACAAAAACACTACAGTAATGTCTACAAAAACACTATAGTAAATACTACAGCAATGTCTACAAAAACACTACAGTAATGTCTACAAAAACACTATAGTAAATACTACAGCAATGTCTACAAAAACACTACAGTAATGTCTACAAAAACACTATAGTAAATACTACAGCAATGTCTACAAAAACACTACAGTAATGTCTACAAAAACACTATAGTAAATACTACAGCAATGTCTACAAAAACACTACAGTAATGTCTACAAAAACACTATAGTAAATACTACAGCAATGTCTACAAAAACACTACAGTAATGTCTACAAAAACACTATAGTAAATACTACAGCAATATCTACAAAAGCACTATAGCAAATACTACAGTAATGTCTACAAAAACACTATAGCAAATACTACAGCAATGTCTACAAAAACACTATAGCAAATACTACAGCAATGTCTACAAAAACACTATAGCAAATACTACAGCAATGTCTACAAAAACACTATAGCAATGTCTACAAAAACACTATAGTAAATACTACAGCAATGTCTACAAAAACACTACAGTAATGTCTACAAAAACACTACAGTAATGTCTACAAAAACACTATAGTAAATACTACAGCAATGTCTACAAAAACACTACAGTAATGTCTACAAAAACACTATAGTAAATACTACAGCAATGTCTACAAAAACACTACAGTAATGTCTACAAAAACACTATAGTAAATACTACAGCAATGTCTACAAAAACACTACAGTAATGTCTACAAAAACACTATAGTAAATACTACAGCAATGTCTACAAAAACACTACAGTAATGTCTACAAAAACACTATAGTAAATACTACAGCAATGTCTACAAAAACACTACAGTAATGTCTACAAAAACACTATAGTAAATACTACAGCAATGTCTACAAAAACACTACAGTAATGTCTACAAAAACACTATAGTAAATACTACAGCAATGTCTACAAAAACACTACAGTAATGTCTACAAAAACACTATAGTAAATACTACAGCAATATCTACAAAAGCACTATAGCAAATACTACAGTAATGTCTACAAAAACACTATAGCAAATACTACAGCAATGTCTACAAAAACACTATAGCAAATACTACAGCAATGTCTACAAAAACACTATAGCAAATACTACAGCAATGTCTACAAAAACACTATAGCAATGTCTACAAAAACACTATAGTAAATACTACAGTAATGTCTGCAAAATCACTACAGTAATTAATTTGTGCGTGCTTGACAGCATGGATCAGAAAGTTTGATTTCGCTTGATGGCAGCCCTAACAGTATTACAATGATTGCTTTGTTGCGGACCATTAAATTCACTTAGTCTGTGTAGTGAGTGGTCAATAACATTCACCTCTGAAATACAAACATTCTACTCCAGAGGACTTTGGTGTTTCTAGAGTGAATCTGTGCTTCTAATGTAACCAACTGGAACTACAACAATGATAGAACTCCAAGATGACTCTGCAATGCATGTTGATGGGGGTCAACGACAGAATTCTCTACACCATTGATAGAACTCCAAGATGACTCTGTAATGCATGTTGATGGGGGTCAACGACAGAATTCTCTACACCATTGATAGAACTCCAAGATGACTCTGTAATGCATGTTGATGGGGGTCAACGACAGATTTCTCTACATCATTGATAGAACTCCAAGATGACTCTGTAATGCATGTTGATGGGGGTCAACGACAGAATTCTCTACACCATTGATAGAACTCCAAGATGACTCTGTAATGCATGTTGATGGGGGTCAACGACAGAATTCTCTACACCATTGATAGAACTCCAAGATGACTCTGTAATGCATGTTGATGGGGTCAACGACAGAATTCTCTACACCATTGATAGAACTCCAAGATGACTCTGTAATGCATGTTGATGGGGGTCAACGACAGAATTCTCTACACCATTGGAGGTAACGAACACAGACAAAGAAGACAAGACGGGAAGTGTTGTGCTCGTCAAGGTGGATAATGACATCCTAAAATGGTCCTTAAAGTGACAGCCATATTGTGCATCCTTGGCTGAGCACACCACAGGCCTCCTTCTCTGCACTACTCTTCAAACCCAGAGGGATTGACTGTGCTTCCGAAGTGGAAAAGCAAGATGGAAATGATTGCATTTATACTGTACATTAGAGTTGACTACTCTGAGCTATACAGTAGTAGCTGACACAGCTAGCAGAGACTGAAGGTAAGGGTACCTCTCAACCATGGTTTATATGTAAATGTCTGTTCACTTTTGATTAATGACAGGGAAGGAGAGAGAGAGAGACAAAGAGAGAGGGAGAGAGAGACAAAGAGAGAGAGAGAAAGAGGGAAAAAGAGAGAGAGAGAGACAAAAAGAGAGGCAGAGAAAATGTGAAAGAGAAACAAACGGAGAAGGCAGAACGAGGGGGATAGAGAGAAAGAGGGGGATTCACATTATTCACTGGTGCTGGCAGGGTTTCTGAGTTGGACTGATCATTAGTTCATTAAAGGCTCAACATGGTGCCAAGTAAAGTACGATGCTTGGGAATGAAACTATAAGCTCAACAAGGATCCCTTGCTCTCTCAGCAAAGCTGTGGGTCCATTCTACAGTGAAGGCACCAAACTGAACCAGGCAATACACAGAACCAACGGGGGAGTTCATCTCCATGGCAACAGCAGTCTCAGCAGCCCGCCTGCGTGGCCATGAGAGTTACTATTGCGCTGTGTTGGTCTCACTATAACCTGCCATTGTCCCTGTTTTCACACCCAATACTTTTCTTCTGCGCCATGTTGTTATTGGATAGGTGTAACAACAGGCAGCCTGGCAGGCAGCAGTGTTGTTATTGGATAGGTGTAACAACAGGCAGCCTGGGAGGCAACAGTGTTGTTATTGGATAGGTGTAACAACAGGCAGCCTAGCAGGCAACAGCGTTGTTATTGGATAGGTGTAATAACAGGCAGCCTGGCAGGCAGCAGTGTTGTTATTGGATAGGTGTAATAACAGGCAGCCTGGCAGGCAGCAGTGTTGTTATTGGATAGGTGTAACAACAGGCAGCCTGGCAGGCAACAGTGTTGTTATTGGATAGGTGTAATAACAGGCAGCCTGGCAGGCAGCAGTGTTGTTATTGGATAGGTGTAACAACAGGCAGCCTGGCAGGCAGCAGTGTTGTTATTGGATAGGTGTAATAACAGGCAGCCTGGCAGGCAACAGTGTTGTTATTGGATAGGTGTAACAACAGGCAGCCTGGCAGGCAACAGTGTTGTTATTAGATAGGTGTAATAACAGGCAGCCTGGCATGCAGCAGTGTTGTTATTGGATAGGTGTAATAACAGGCAGCCTGGTAGGCAGCAGTGTTGTTAATGGATAGGTGTAATAACAGGCAGCCTGGCAGGCAACAGTGTTGTCATTGAATATGTGTAATAACAGGCAGCCAGGCAGGCAACAGTGTTGTTATTGGATAGGTGTAACAACAGGCAGCCTGGCAGGCAACAGTGTTGTTATTGGATAGGTGTAACAACAGGCAGCCTGGCAGGCCGCAGTGTTGTTATTGGATAGGTGTAATAACAGGCAGCCTGGCAGGCAGCAGTGTTGTTATTGGATAGGTGTAACAACAGGCAGCCTGGCAGGCAGCAGTGTTGTTTTTGGATAGGTGTAATAACAGGCAGCCTGGCAGGCAGCAGTGTTGTTATTGGATAGGTGAAACAACAGGCAGCCTGGCAGGCAACAGTGTTGTTATTGGATAGGTGTAATAACAGGCAGCCTGGCAGGCAGCAGTGTTGTTATTGGATAGGTGAAACAACAGGCAGCCTGGCAGGCAACAGTGTTGTTAATGGATAGGTGTAATAACAGGCAGCCTAGCAGGCAGCAGTGTTGTCAATGGATATGTGTAACAACAGGCAGCCTGGTAGGCAACAGTGTTATTATTGGATATGTGTAATAACAGGCAGCCTGGCAGGCAACAGTGTTGTTATTGGATATGTGTAATAACAGGCAGCCTGGCAGGCAACAGCGTTGTTATTAGATAGGTGTAATAACAGGCAGCCTGGTAGGCAGCAGTGTTGTTATTGGATAGGTGTAATAACAGGCAGCCTGGCAGGCAGCAGTGTTGTCATTGGATATGTGTAATAACAGGCAGCCTGGCAGGCAACAGCGTTGTTATTAGATAGGTGTAATAACAGGCAGCCTGGTAGGCAGCAGTGTTGTTATTGGATAGGTGTAATAACAGGCAGCCTGGCAGGCAGCAGTGTTGTCATTGGATATGTGTAATAACAGGCAGCCTGGCAGGCAACAGTGTTGTTATTAGATAGGTGTAATAACAGGCAGCCTGGTAGGCAACAGTGTTATTATTGGATAGGTGTAATAACAGGCAGCCTGGCAGGCAGCAGTGTTGTTATTAGATAGGTGTAATAACAGGCAGCCTGGCAGGCAGCAGTGTTGTTATTGGATAGGTGTAATAACAGGCAGCCTGGCAGGCAGCAGTGTTGTTATTGGATAGGTGAAACAACAGGCAGCCTGGCAGGCAGCAGTGTTGTTATTGGATAGGTGTAATAACAGGCAGCCTAGCAGGCAGCAGTGTTGTTAATGGATAGGTGTAATAACAGGCAGCCTAGCAGGCAGCAGTGTTGTCAATGGATATGTGTAACAACAGGCAGCCTGGCAGGCAACAGTGTTGTTATTGGATATGTGTAATAACAGGCAGCCTGGCAGGCAACAGTGTTGTTATTGGATATGTGTAATAACAGGCAGCCTGGCAGGCAGCAGTGTTGTTATTGGATAGGTGTAATAACAGGCAGCCTGGCAGGCAGCAGTGTTGTCATTGGATATGTGTAATAACAGGCAGCCAGGCAGGCAACAGCGTTGTTATTAGATAGGTGTAATAACAGGCAGCCTGGCAGGCAACAGTGTTGTTATTGGATATGTGTAATAACAGGCAGCCTGGCAGGCAACAGCGTTGTTATTAGATAGGTGTAATAACAGGCAGCCTGGTAGTCAGCAGTGTTGTTATTGGATAGGTGTAATAACAGGCAGCCTGGCAGGCAACAGTGTTGTTATTGGATAGGTGTAATAACAGGCAGCCTGGTAGGCAACAGTGTTATTATTGGATAGGTGTAATAACAGGCAGCCTGGCAGGCAGCAGTGTTGTTATTAGATAGGTGTAATAACAGGCAGCCTGGCAGGCAGCAGTGTTGTTATTGGATAGGTGTAATAACAGGCAGCCTGGCAGGCAGCAGTGTTGTTATTGGATAGGTGAAACAACAGGCAGCCTGGCAGGCAGCAGTGTTGTTATTGGATAGGTGTAATAACAGGCAGCCTAGCAGGCAGCAGTGTTGTTAATGGATAGGTGTAATAACAGGCAGCCTAGCAGGCAGCAGTGTTGTCAATGGATATGTGTAACAACAGGCAGCCTGGCAGGCAACAGTGTTGTTATTGGATATGTGTAATAACAGGCAGCCTGGCAGGCAACAGTGTTGTTATTGGATATGTGTAATAACAGGCAGCCTGGCAGGCAGCAGTGTTGTTATTGGATAGGTGTAATAACAGGCAGCCTGGCAGGCAGCAGTGTTGTCATTGGATATGTGTAATAACAGGCAGCCAGGCAGGCAACAGCGTTGTTATTAGATAGGTGTAATAACAGGCAGCCTGGCAGGCAACAGTGTTGTTATTGGATATGTGTAATAACAGGCAGCCTGGCAGGCAACAGCGTTGTTATTAGATAGGTGTAATAACAGGCAGCCTGGTAGTCAGCAGTGTTGTTATTGGATAGGTGTAATAACAGGCAGCCTGGCAGGCAACAGTGTTGTTATTGGATAGGTGTAACAACAGGCAGCCTGGCAGGCAGCAGTGTTGTTATTGGATAGGTGTAATAACAGGCAGCCTGGCACGCAGCAGTGTTGTTATTGGATAGGTGTAATAACAGGCAGCCTGGCAGGCAGCAGTGTTGTCATTGGATAGGTGTAATAACAGGCAGCCTGGTAGGCAGCAGTGTTGTCATTGGATAGGTGTAATAACAGGCAGCCTGGTAGGCAGCAGTGTTGTCATTGGATAGGTGTAATAACAGGCAGCCTGGTAGGCAGCAGTGTTGTCATTGGATAGGTGTAATAACAGGCAGCAGCATTGTTTGGGTTTTGCACTGCCTGGCTCTCCAGTCCCACTGAGGGATTAGCAGCATCCATTTTCTCCTCTGCCCGTGCCCTGTGAGACTTCCTGGTATGGGATAGATAAGATATACTTCATATTGTTTACATATCTCCAGTGGAGGTATGGTGTCTGGAAATAAGCCTGTTTTTATTGACCTGGAGTCCAGCGTGACATTAGGCCTTGTGAGTCGCTAGCTAGTACAAACACGACACAAATGTTTCACAACAGGTGACAAGCCAGCCAGTGAGGAGCCTGTTCCCCTCCACCTGCTGAGTCAGGTGGCTGTCAGTGTGACCCCCAAACAAATGGTTGGCCCTGAGACATTTTATTGGCACACCATACCACAATGGCCTTGCTGACACAGGGTCTCAGAAGCACATTCTGGGTTCTGCAGGCCTATGTGTTTACAAACATACTGGACATTTTGGAGGGTCTCACTTTCAGGGACCGAAGTGAAATATCTAGACTTGTACTAGCAGTTTATAAACAGCATGTTGGACATTTCTGAGGTTCTTGCCTTCAGGAACCGGGCGAGAACATTGAAAAGACAGTAGGCCTATCTGAAGGAGGATATCGTCTTGTTTAAAGGTCTTTTGAAGGGCACCATAGTGATTCATCTTATAGTCTTTATTGATTAATTTGTTGCAATTATTATTAGTCATACGGTATATTACATATGACATATTACAGTCACCTGATGGCTTTGCAGGAAAGCCAAACTTAATGTGTGAGCTGAGCACTACATGCATGTTAAAGACGTGAAGCACGGTAACACTCTCACGCCATCAGACAGGCAAACAGACATCACTGCACTTAATATTCCCCCTGATCCAGCGGCTCACTGTCATTGGTCCACGGGTCAACAATGACTCATGTTTAATGTCTTCCTGTCGGATATAGCCTTCCTACTAGACCAGGGAATAGCAAGATCCCCTATGAATGCCACATCACTTATTGGGGGATCAAGCAACCCCCAGCCATAGCTAGCCTTGCCCCTGGCCGGCCACTTGCCTAACCTCACACAGCCATACACTAGCTACGGCCTTCTGAGGTTGCCTTAGAGGCTAGTTCTGGGAGTTGGTTGAGTATGACAAAAAACAACCCAATCTCTGAAATGGATCTAAATTCATGCAAATATAGTGTATCTACTACAAGGAACACATCATGTTTTATAAGATAAAGAGGCAAAACAAAGGATTAAATGCCAGGTGCAAGAGGTTTAAAGGTCTGCTTTCAAAGCAATACAGATTTGGATATATGGCTTTAAATCGTCAACATTGAAGGACATATGCTATAACAACACTGCAGTGCATATTGTCAGTAAGTCTACAGCTGAATCTATACAGGTGATCACTAGTCTACAATATAATGCTCATCCAGAGTGTTGATTTGTGACAAGCGAACTGTTAAACTACTGTACATTTCCCATAATGACAATCGGTAGTGCTGTGAAAGAGTCAAATGACCTAGCCATTGAGAATGCGTTTGTTGGGTGAGCGTCCAAATCACCACATGCTGAACATAGCTGAGATGCTAACAGCTGCCTACTCACTCTACTGTGTTCACTCACACATAGGGAATTATGGAGAGCGATCAAAGTAAATCCAAAGCATTCAGCACCTCCTCCCTGGCTGCAGGCTACTTTTAGGCCATATTTCATTACCGACAACATGTAAAGCCCTGACTAAGAGAGAGACACTGTTTGTTCAACATCTATTGGTTCTAAATCTAACACACCACACAATTACTGGAATTTTCAGACACCTTGGAATTCCTCAATCACAGACTAATTGGTTGGATGGCCGGCACTGGATGACCTCTGTGGCTATTTCACCTTTGAACCCCACTCGGTTGGAAGTCTGAAGGGAAGTTCTTAATGAGATATTTTCTAGCTGCCTCAGTGATGGGCAGTTTCCCGGCTGCCCGGAGAGATCTATATGCACCGAGACCAGAAGTTCATCACTCTAAATCCCTTACTTTCTTCAGTCTCTTGTGTAGTGTTACTGTAGTCCTTAGGTTCTTATATTAATCATCTCTTCTGCAAGGGAGGCGAGGTCTTATTCATTCAATTCCCCTGTAACCTTCACTCTCCTTGTGTTTTACCCTTTAAAGGGGCAATCCACAGTTGAAACAATAACAAAGTGTGTTCCCCGCCACTGTTTCGGTAAAAAGCTGGGGGTGGTGCTGGAGAAATGTAACCACTCTCAAATTAATAGACAGAGCTATGTATGCAAAATAACTCATATCAAAAGTATAATTTTAACCATGTTTTGAGGCTTTACAATGTTTGTTTACATTTACTTTGTTTACAAACATTGGAGTAAAACAAGGTTATATTGTGGGTTATGATGGGATACGACAGTTGAACGAACCTCATGAGGCTTTTATAAGTTATATTCTTCACGAATCAATGGGTACATATCATTAATTTATGAGTTAAAAAAATGAATGTTGCAACTGCAGATTGCCCCATTTACGTTGTTTTCCCTTTCTGAGAAGAAAATAAGTGACCTTTGGACCAGTGTAAATGCTGTCGCCAAGCAACCAATGTAACTAAGCGGTGACAGGCCAGATCCAGATCAGATCCAGGCAGCTCCTATCAGGCAGATTTAAATGCATTACCCATTCGCTAACACAGCCACGGCTAAGCCTTACACATTGTAAGCTTTAGCTGGAGCTTCTACAGCCTAGCTTTCAGCCTGGAGACCAGAGGTTGCTTCCTCTTCCTCTTGAGGCCTTCAGTAATGGGATTCAGACAGAGGTGAGCTAGCTAGGCTAATGTCGGTCTGAGGAGGGAGTCCACCAGACGGTGGAGATGATGATAGTGTTGAGGGGGATTTTTAATGAATACTGAGAAACAGATACATGTAGGATCTTAATTTGATCAACCTGTTGCAGGACATCTTTCTTGTAGTGAATTTCAGGTTTAAAAAGGCTTCTGAAGTTTGTAATTTCCACTTTTGCCTTACGAAAAAATTTATTAACCCCTACAAGAATTTCCATGAATTATAATCCACATAATAATTCACATTTCCTGTTGCTGCAGGATTATTTTCCTGCTGTAGCAAACTGGCTCAAATGAAGATCCCACATCTGTATAAACAGCGCTAACAGAGTGGACAAGGGGGCGACTACTGATATGGTTGCCTGGGAGATGTGTGCTGGGCTGGTGCAGTACAACTGTTTGTCTCTGTTAACCATCCTTCTAGCTGGCTGAAGTAGATGGGTAAAGGTTTTAACTCCTTATTATTTCAACTTCTCTTGATGACATTTTAACCCATATTTTAACACAGAATCAACATTAGGTTTAAAAAAAAAAAAAAAAAAAGTATTTATTTGAAGTTTAATTTACGTTTGTTGACAATGATATATGAGCCAAAATTGAATATTGATCTGATGTCTTTGCTCAGTTGGCAGCCTAGCCAATTTCCTATGAATATGTAGAAATAACTTTAGCTGAGCACAGCCATTTAAATGCTGTACAATAAGAGGCACAATCACATTCTCAGAGGAATAAGCCCCAACAAAAGCCTGGTACAGAGGGAACACAAAACACACAATACATTATGCTTCTTATTCCCATCTGGGCATTAATAATATGCCTCCACAGCATGAATTAGGCCAAGTCTTAGGGAGTCTGTCTGTTCTTAGCCTACTGAACAAGATGCCGTTCCTACTACACAGAGAAGCCTAATACCAAGAGGCTATGGGATTGTCTATCAATATACTGCATCTGTAGGCTTGTTTCAGCAAATATACGCACAGTCTTCAAGCTACCTTCAAACTACAGTTCATAGAAAACGTGTATATGAAGGTGAGAAACTCTGCAAAAGGGTATGGCCAGGGCCTCCCGGGTGGCGCAGTGGTCTAGGGCACTGCATCGCAGTGCTAGCTGCGCCACCAGAGTCTCTGGGTTCACGCCCAGGCTCTGTCGCAGCCGGCCGCGACCGGGAAGTCCGTGGGGCGACGCACAATTGGCCTAGCATCGTCCGGGTTAGGGAGGGTTTGGCCGGTAGGGATATCCTTGTCTCATCGCGCTCCAGCGACTCCTGTGGCGGGTCAGGCACAGTGCGCGCTAACCAAGGGGGCCAGGTGCACGGTGTTTCCTCCGACACATTGGTGCGGCTGGCTTCCGGGTTGGAGGCGCGCTGTGTTAAGAAGCAATGCGGCTTGGTTGGGTTGTGTTTCGGAGGACGCATGGCTTTCGACCTTCGTCTCTCCCGAGCCCGTACGGGAGTTGTAGCGATGAGACAAGATAGTGATTACTAGCGATTGGATACCACGAAAATTGGGGAGAAAAGGGGAGAAAATGTAAAAAAATGAATAAAAATAAAGGGTGAGTGGACTTGAAAACGTAAATGTTATCCATAAAATCAGACCATCTTACACTCTTGGAAAGAAAGGTTCCATACGGGCTTTGCGGCTGTCCCCAGAGGAGAACCCTTTTTGGATCCAGGGAGAACTCTTTTTGGTTCCATGTAGAACCCTCTGTGGAAATAGTTCTACATGGAACCCAAAAGGGTTCTACCTGGAACCAAAATGAGTTCTTCCAAGGGTTCTCTTATGGGGACAGCCGAAGAACCCATTTTGGTTCTAGATAGCACCTTGTACTTCTAAGAGTGTACAAGTTGAAAACCAACCCATAAAAATAAGTCTGGCCAATGGTGACGGTGTACATTTACAACTCAAACCTAACGACAACTAGGTCAATCTTCAGTCCCTGCAGAAATCTTAATTGAGGAAATGACAGGCAGCCTGACACTAAATTAAGCCTTTAACAGCCTGACCCTACCAGCTACCATGTTAGAGAGCAGAGTTACACGTTATTATCAGGTTAATTAGACGGAAATGCAAAACAGCATTTCAAAATAAAAGTTTGTTGTTGTCTTGACACTGACAGTCTTGTACCCAAAACGATATTTCTCCAAAATAACAGTAGTAAATCTAACAATGTGTCACGCCCTCCCTCCGGCGCTCGACGTCGCTGGTCTACTAACCACCGGTCCTGGCAACCCACATTGCGCACACCTGCTGATAGTTTTCTCCTTGATTACTCCCCCTTTATTTATCCCTCAGTTGTCTTCAGTCACTAGGTGTTATTGTTTTCTCTCACGTTATGTACTTCAAGAAGCCAATAAACACAGAGAATAACATGTCAAAATTGAATGGGGAGAAAATGTGATCAGAACTACGATTACTGGTCCTATTGTGTCATGATTGTTCATTTGCTTCGGTTCTTTATTAAAATCACCTTCTTCACTATTTTGCTGACTCCCGGCATATACGTTACACAATGCTAAGCCCTTGGTTTACTACAATGTGACAAACGGAGTGAGAAGTGCTGAGTAATTATGCCAAATTTGTCAGATACTCTCACAGTAATCATGCAAAGAACCTTTCTGGTACTGGTCCAGGCAACAGCAGTAAATAACAGATTGATAGCCAGGCTCTAGGTACACTCTAAGAAATAAATGTGCTATCTATAACCTAAAAGGTTATTCGGTTGTCCCCATAGTAGAACCTTTTGATGAACCCCTTTTGGTTCCAGGTAGAACAATTGTAGTTTCCATGTAGAACCCTTTCCACAGAGGGTTCTACATGGAACCCAAAATAGTTCTACCTGGAACCAAAATGGGTTCTACCTGGAACCAAAAAGGGTTCTCAGATGGGGACAGCCACATAACGCCTTTGGAACACTTTTTTTCTAAGAGTGTAGCCATTGTTGGGGTTGGAGCTCTTGGCATAGAAGTTAGAGACAAAAAGAGTAGGCACCCAGAGCAGAATGACAGCTGAGCTGGCCTCAAACAACCTCCCCCTGCCAAGCTCTCAAACAACCTCCCCCTGCCAAGCTCTCAAACAACCTCCCCCTGGTAAGCTCTCAAACAACCTCCCCCTGCCAAGCTCTCAAACAACCTCCCCCTGCCAAGCTCTCAAAACAAGTAAGACAGCAGAGCAGTGGCACTCTGTCTCATCCTGTCTCCTCCTGTCTCTGTTTATCTATCTCTCTCTGCAGTCCATCCTGGTACATCTGTCTGTCTGGCTAGGGAGGAAAACAGCCTCTAATATGTTTAGTTAAGCAGGCCATATGGCTTTCTTTGTCTAAGTGGCCCTCTGGTCAACATCAATGGAGTCTGCTTGTTGGAGAAGGAATGGGTCCATTTTAATACAAGTATAGCTGCAGCGGGTGGCTGGCTGGCTGGCTGGGTGGATGGGTCAGGGTGGGTGAGTGGGTGCGTGTCAGGGTGGGCGGGCCAGGGTGGATGGGTCAGGGTGGGTGGATCAGGGCGAATGGGTCAGGGCGGATGGATCAGGGCAGGTGGGTCAGGGCGGATCGGTCAGGGCGGGTGGGTCAGGGTGGGTCAAGGTGGGTGGGTGGGTGGGTCAGGGTGGATGGGTCAGGGCGGATGAGTCAGGGTGGCTGGCTGGGTGGATGGGTCAAGGTCGGTGGGTCTGGTTTGGCTGTTTAAGCAATAAGGCACAACGGGGTGTGTTATATGGCTATTATACCACGGGTAAGGGCTGTTCTGGATACAGCCGTTAGCCGTGGTATATTGGCCATATACCACAAACCCCAGAGGTGCCTTATTGCTATTATAAACTGGTTACCAAGTTATTTAGAACAGTAAAATTTACTTTTTTGTCATACCCGTGGTTTACAGTCTTTCAGACAATCAGCATTCAGGGCTCAAACCACCCGGTTTATAATATTCAATAAGAAACGTAGGTTGTTGCTGTTGCGCTGTGCATAGGACCTATAACATCAAACATCCCTCCAAAGCCCAAACCAACTTCAAGAAGCCAATAAACACAGAGAATAACATGTCAAAATTGAATGGGGAGAAAATGTGATCAGAACTACGATTACTGGTCCTATTGTGTCATGATGAACGAGCCAATTTTATTTGTATCCGACTCCCTCCACATTCTTGTATTGTAATGTTGCATCCCAGAGTGAACACAATACCGGTCCACTACATATAATCTGAGCAATTTATCTCATTGGAGTGGGTCTTTCTGTTCAATCACAGTCTAAGTGGTAATGCCCTGTAGTCGATGTACTCCTTAAAGACATCCTCCAGTGATTTTTTATCTTTTTCTGTTGAAAAGTGATAACCCAAGTATGAATATTCACTTCCGTTCAAAAGTTTGGGGTCACTTAGAAATGTCCTTGTTTTGAAATAAAAGCACATTTTTTGTCCATTAAAATAACATAAAATTGATCAGAAATACAGTGTAGACATTGTATGTGGGTCACAGACATAATAGATGGGATGGATGGATGGATGGATGGATGAGATTAGAGCTGGAAATATGTGTTTGCTGATGGGAGGTGTGGGTTCTGCCTAATTGCCTTACTGATGCTCCAATAAGTACGGTAGCACCTTTTTTAAATTTAACCATTATTTAACTAGGAATTTATTTAACTAGGCAAGTCAGTTAAAAAATATATATTATTTACAATAACGGCCTACTTGTAAAGCCCCCCCCCGGCCAAACCCTCCCCTAACCCTGACGATGCTGGGCAAATTTGTGCGCCGCCCTGTGGGACTCCCGATCACGGCCGGTTGTAATATAACCTGGGATCAAACCCTGGTTTGTAGTGACGCCTCTAGCACTGAGATGCAGTGCATAAGACCGCTGCGCCACTCAGGAGCTCGTTGAGGTAGCTCATCCCTGCTATGCAGTGGTGTAAAGTACTTAAGTAAAAATACTTTAAAGTACTACTTAAGTCGTTTTTTGGGGTATCTGTACTTTACTTTACTATTTATATTTTTGCCAACTTTTACTTTTACTTCACTACATTCCTAAAGAAAATAATGTACTTTTTACTCCATACATTTTCCGACACCCAAAATAACTTCTTTTGACAGGAAAATGCTCCAATTCACACACTTATCAAGAGAACATCCCTGGTCATCCCTACCGCCTCTGATCTGGTGGACTCACTAAACACAAATGCCTAATTTGTAGATTATGTCTGAGTGCTGGAGTGTGCCCCTGGCTATCAGTCTGGTTTACTTAAAATAAGGAATTTGAAATGGTTTATACTTTTACTTTTGATACTTAAGTTTGAGCAATTCCATTTACTTTTAATACTAAAGTATATTTTTACTGAGTGACTTTCACTTTACTTGAGACATTCTCTATTAGGGTATCTTTACTTTTACTCAAGTATGACAATTGCGTACTTTTTCCACCACTGCTGCTATGCCTTGTGTAAGGGACTCCAGCCCCACTAACCTATGGGACTGACTGAGCCACGCCTACTCTCATCTGTCACAAGCATATATTCCATATGGACCCATGTATGTAAATGCAGAGAGAGGGGATGCCCAGCCCTGTGCTAAAATAGCTGTAGACTACTGGCCTTTGATTACAACCTGGGTAACTTACTTACCCCTTTCCTTCCTGAAAAGCAATAAGATCATTCATCCAATACAGTGAGACAATTATAGGCTATCTCAATAAATAACAGGCATAACACCCAAACAGTACTCTGTCTCACACACATAATTCAACCAATTGGGGTGGTGCTACAGGAGAGTTTGCGCATTTGCTTTAATGTGCACAGTGTCCATCATGGTACTTTGAGAACCTGCCACCATTTGATGCAAGGATGTTGGGTATCACATTATTTGGATAGTCCATCTGTAGATGCTCTACAGATTATCTACAGGCGATCAGTAACATTTCAACTAACTATCTACTAACCCTAACCTTAGCCCTAGCCCTAACCCTTATCCTAACCCTAACCCTATTCTAAGCCTAACCCCTAACCCTTATTCTAAGCCTAACCCCTAACCCTTATTCTAAACATAACCATAACTGTAACCTTATGAAGCAGTTGCTTAACATATAGTTTGTTGATAGCATGACCATCTGTAGAGCATCTACAGACTGAAAATCCGGACTATCCAAATAAAGTGTGACCAGATGTTGATTAGGTTACCTGTTGGACTATTCTTAACATTCTTACAATAGCATGCGAATGTTAGTGTCCACTTACAAAATCACAGGAAAATGAAATGTAAAAAAATAAAAAAATAAATGAAGGCTTCGTCAGCATTAGCGAAAAAATATTAACGACATTTCACATAATCAACATTTGTTTCAATATTTATAGCCTACTTGATACAAATATTTTTCCTAGCCTATAGAAGAAAAAATACCCTCAAACGTTATAATAATGATATCCTATAATAAAGATAACGGTCCACACAGCGCGCCCACTAATAAACATGCACTTGTTCCAAGGCAGCAGCCTGTGCGCACGGCACAACATCCGTTTTTATCAACGTAAACTATTCAATTATACCGTTTACAAACTAGATTATTACCTACATATGACATTTAGGACGACAATAAACTATCGCTTTGTCATGTCTGCTTACCCAAAACACGAAGGAATAGACGACAAGGAGCGTTTTGAGGCAGGTTATCACTGGTTTGGTCTCCATTCTTCTTGATGCCATTCTACAGTAAAATGGGGCTCTGGGTTTTCAGCGGGGCTGCGTTGCTGTGATTCTCCACTGGGCTTCGTTGGTTCAGTTGATCCACCCGCAGTCTTTCACAGCGCAGTCGCTCTCTCCTCACTGGCCGTAAATGAATGAGCTGCAGGTGGTTCTACAGGCCTCAGACCTCTCCATGCGCCGTCTGGTGGGGTTCACGGGTTACTGTGAAAACCCTGATCAATGATTATTATGGGGTGTATATAACAGGTGTTACAAAGTCAATTAATCATTTAATAAAATGTGTTGCATTTTATGTGAAAGTCGTTACAAAAACATTATAATACTGGTTTAAAGACAAACGCCTATTTATTGCACTTAATATTTTTTTTTAACTATTAGAGGTACAACTATTGGAAAGAAATTAATCCACAAATTAAGCCACAAGTATTTTGCTCAATGTAAATGCAAGACGGTTGGCTGCGGAGGAGGTATTGCCATTTGGAGAGTGACTAAAGTTCATGTGATCATCTGACAAGGTGTGAAAAGAGTTCACAGACTGGTAACAGAATTTACAGGCTGGTGTTCCATGTGAGGTGCTTGAGATTGCAATTTATCGTGAACCTGCAAGGGAAAGATCTTAGCAACCAAAGGGGGCATAGGCTCCACAAACATAGTCTAATAGGCCAGTTAACCTCGTCCAGGCTAACTGTGAAGTCGGGAGGACTTCGAGAGTTAGGTGTTATAGCCAGACTAAGGGAAACCTAGCCACAGAGTTAAAAACCATCTTTGACCATGGGTGTATCATTAGTTGATTCAGTTGATTGTCTGTTGCAAAACTGGTTTGAACGAAACGGGGAGGGGCCTAACTGAATTTGTCCAATAAAAACGATTGATTTTACGTTTGGAGTAAACGGTATCCGACTAATGAATACACTCCTGGCACTGACCGCACCAAAGATACCGGTAACTACCTAACCCTCCTATCTGTCGACACGTTCCTCTGCCCAGGCGTTCCTTACGGCTGCCACATCTTACAAAGCCTGGATAGGTATTTAACATATCAGCTACCACATCATAGTGTTATAGCAATCTGTTAGTCGATGACACAATCGATGACGTTGCACGCAACCATTCGTTGACTAAGGGAACGTAACGTATGGCTGCACAATATAAGTTGATCCCTGGGCTGGGTTTCAGTTTTAAAAATGCTTTCTTCCCTCTGCCCTGCCTCATTCCCCTTCAGATCTGAGACCACTGGATGAATGTAAGCAAAAGGTAAACATTATTTCTGCCATTTGCTTTCAACAGACGCCCCAGATGTACGAGGGGGACTGAACAAATGGCACAAGGGAGGGTGCGACTCGATTCAAAATGAGACGCAGCCTTGGTTGCTACTGGTGAAATTTTGTTTACATCCGGGTTGTTTCGGACGAAAACAACACACAACAAGCATAGAAGCAGCTAACCCTGTGTAGTGTAGTTGCTAAGCCGATTTGACACTACGATGGCAGGGGAGGCAGAAGACGAGATACCTGGTAAGATAGCGCGCTATATAGCTAACGTTAGCTAGTTAACATTATTCACCCGTTTGCAAACGTTTCGGAATGAACATGAAATATATCGCTTGCTAACGTTAGCTAGTGTGCTAGCTAACATAAACTATCACGCATGAGCAAAGTAGCCAGGCAAGATAACGCTAGTGAAAATTAGCTAACAGCTGGCAACAAGGGACAGCCTCCATGTGCGCCGTTGTTTACGTCTGTCACGAAGAATAATGTCACAGGAAAAAGGGAAAAGTATCAGTATCTTTGATAATGTGGTTAACAGGTAGTAAGCTATCTAAATTAGCTTCTAGTGGTGTATTATTGTTTGGACTAGATGGGATACAGTTTATATCAGAGTGGACTTTTAGTAGCAGGTTATGAGAATTGGGTTAAAGGGCCAGTGCAGCCAACAACGTGATTTCCCAGTGTTTATATATATTTCCATACTTTGAGGTTGCAATAATACTGTGAAATTGTGGAAATTATGACAATGCCCTTTTAGCTGTTTGAAAAAGTACACCTGTAATGTCAGCCTGCTTTGGTGGGATGGAGTTTGGGGGTAAATTAGTTAAAAGACCAATAAGAAAGAGTTCCAAACCCCTGCCAATAACGGCTAGTTTTCAGTTTCCCCCTTCCCGTTCAGACCACACCGACAGTCCTAGTAACATTGTTTGAGAATTTGCTAGTATTTGCTAACTATTTTTGTTTATTTTTATTGAAAACAATCACATTAAGGTACATCATTGTCACCCAGAAATGATTTGATATTGAGATAAAAAATGGCTGTATTGGAACTTTTCGGGCTCCCGAGTGGTGCAGCGGCCATAACGCAATGCACGAGGCGTCACTACAGTCACTGGTTCAAATCCAGGCAGTATCACATCTGGCCGTGATTGGGAGTCCCATAGGGCAGCACACAATTAGGGCAGCACACAATTAGGGCAGCCCATAGGGCAGCCCAGTGTCGTCCAGGTTTGGCTTGGGTAGGCGTTCATTGTAAATAAGAATTTGTAGTTAAATGATTTGCCAAGTTAGATAAATAAATAAAAAGTTGGGTTAGGGTTAGCTAAAATGCATCATTTGACATCAATTTTTATCCCATCTAGCCATGACTGTGTATTATTAGCCGGCTAGCTAGCTATTTGAGATGTGATCGATGTTGTTTATGTTCTAACAGAAACGGGGGCAGTCTTCACCTTTGGAAAAAGCAAATTTTCAGATAACGTCCCCAGTAAATTTTGGCTGAAAAATGATGTACCCCTGAAAATCGCCTGTGGGGATGAGCACACAGCATTGATAACAGGTCAGTGACTGATTACGTTTTCAAATTGATAGTAGTGATCAGAGCCATATGAATATAGGCCTGCAATTCTGAAGAACATGCAACATCTGAAATAAGATAAAAGAACTTGCTAACACACCCTATCACACATTTCAAATACATTTTTTATGCAAATGAAATCCTGCTCAACTGCAGCTGCTATTAGTATTAATGTCCCTGTTCCTGTAGCTTTCTCAAGTGGTTTTATTTATTTATTTTTCAACAGAGAATGGCAAGCTTTTCATGTTTGGCAGTAACAACTGGGGTCAGCTGGGTTTGGGATCAAAGACCATGGTGAACAAGCCCACTTGTGTGAAAGGTGGGTCTAAATTGCTCTCCCTTTGTTTTGGTTCAAAAGCAGTACTCTCTTGTATTGCTGTCATACACAGCTGCTTATCTCCCCTTGCGTGTACTAGACAAGAGGGTGTGGGGGACGACAACAGACAATATAGCCACTGAAATCAAATGTCCCATGATGTTTTTCCCCCACAAAATTAGTTGGATTTTCTGTGGCTTAAACTAAGTGTTGATGCTGTTGTTTTGTAAATTGTGAATGGGTATACTAGTAGCAGGAGACCAAGAGAGATTTTTCACTGCTGTAATCCCAATCTGGAGGGGTCTGTAATCTGGAATAATACATCTAATCTAATCTCCCGAGCAGGAGGGCAGCAGAGGAGAGAAAGAGAGGGTTGGCCTGCTATTGTGTCTGATTGCAATCTGAAAATGGGTGTCTTTCTCATTCTTGTCTTTCTCTAAGCTTTGAAGTCTGAAAAGGTGCGGCTTGCAGCCTGTGGAAGAAATCACACTATAGTTTACACTTGTAAGTACACAGTTATGACCACAGGTACAATATAAATGATGACATGTACCAAATTATGATCATATTACTAAGTGAAAGTTGACTGTGTCCTGCAAGGAGCTTTTACAGAGTTTCAGAAGAAAGTTCTTTGTTTCTGGCCATTTTGAGCCTGTAATCGAACCCACAAATGTTGCTGCTCCAGATACTCAACTAGTCTAAAGAAGGGCAGTTTTATTGCTTCTTTAATCAGAACAACAGTTTTCAGCTGTGCTAACATAATTGCAAAAGGGTTTTCTAATGATCAATTAGCCTTTTTAAAATGATAAAATTGGATTAACAAACAGAACGTGCCATTGGAACACAGGAGTGATGGTTGCTGATAATGGGCCTCTTTACACCTATGTAGATATTCCATAAAAAATAAGCAATTTCCAGCTACAATAGTCATTAACAATGTCTACACTGTATTTCTGATCAATTTGATGTTATTTTAATGGACAAAAAATTAGCTTTTCTTTCAAAAACAAGAACATTTCTAAGTGACCCCAAACTTTTGAATGGTAGTGTACATACATACATACATAACTTACATACAGTACCAGTCAAAAGTTTTGACACACCTACTCATTGCAACTGCACTTGAAGTAACTTCCAAAGTTCTTGATATTTTCCGTATTGACTGACTTTCATGTCTTAAAGTAATGATGGACTGTCGTTTCTCTTTGCTTATTTGAGCTGTTCTTGCCTTAATATGGACTTGGTCTTTTACAAAATAGGGCCATCTTCTGTATACCACCCATACCTTGTCACAAAACAACTGATTGGCTCAAATGCATTAAGAAGGACATAAATTCCACAAATTAACTTTTAACAAGGCACACCTGTTAATTGAAATGCATTCCGGGTGACTACCTGATGAAGCCGGTTGAGAGAATGCCAAGAGTGTGCAAAGCTGTCAAAGGCAAAGGGTGGCTACTTTGAAGAATAAAAAATAAAAAATCTTTAACACTTTTTTGGTTACTACATGATTCGATGTGTTATTTCATAGTTTTGATGTCTTCACTATTATTTTGCAATGTAGAAAATAGTAAAAATAAAGTAAAACCCTTGAATGCATAGGTGTTCTAAAACATTTGACCGTGTGTGTGTGTGGTGTATGTGATATATAAATAATAAACACAGGATAGTGAAGTTTTGCCTTTTAATGTTTTATATTATAATCCTTGTTGTAGTAGAACTGAGACTGATTCATGTATATGTCCTGTCCACAGCTCGGGGAAACGTGTACTCTACCGGTGGAAACAACGAAGGTCAGCTAGGTCTGGGAGACTGTGAGGAGAGGACAGCCTTCCAATTGGTGGACTTCTTCAGTTCACATGGACCAATCAAAATGCTTGCTGCCGGCTCCAACACCTCTGCTGCCCTCACGGGTAAGACTCTCCCGTTATAAGTCACAACCTCTGAGTTACAACTATGAGTATCTTCTGGTTCATATTGATGACTTACATTTTTACTTCATGGGCCAGAGTTGCACTAATTTACTTTCAACTGTCTATATTTCTGTTGCTCCTCCTCACCTTGTTTTTGCTGGAAATAATCACTGTGATGATGTCCTTGTTCTAGAGAGTGGGACGCTGTTCATGTGGGGTGACAACACTGAGGGTCAGATCGGCCTGGGGAAGGAGAGCAGTGCCCTGACCCCCCGGGAGGTCACTGTGGGTCGGCCAGTGGCCTGGGTGTCCTGTGGGTACTACCACTCTGCCTTCGTCACTGGTGAGAGGACAATGGCATAGCCTACTTCAGCACTGTCAGCGTGGCAGGTCACATGATTCCACAACTTTGTAGGAATAGGGAGTTACCCCATTGTGTATGAACATGTCATTTTTCTTGGGTTGGTAGAATAATGTCTAGATATAAAATAGGTAAATATGTTAATGCAATTAATCAACAGGGAATCTCTTTTGTCACAGTTGACGGGGGCCTGTACACATTTGGGGAGCGCGACAGCGGCAAACTGGGCCTGGCCATGGGTCAGCTGGATGGACACCGCGTGCCCCAGCTGGTGAAGGGCATCACAGACCAGGTGACCCAGGTGGCATGTGGAGGCTGGCACACTGTGGCTGTGACAGGTAGGCAGCTTGGTGTCAACCAGTGGACAGTTGACTCTCACAAGGCTGTGGCTTTCAGCATGTCCCATGAACAAGTTTACGTCCCACTTTGAAAGTGGCCATAAAATGCTCGTATTTATCCAAATAGTGAAGTTAGGTCGTGTAAAGTCTAAATGCACATTGTTGTAAGATTTTGTTGTACCTGTTTGTGGTTGTGTACTACTTTTATATGCGTAATGAAACTGTCTGGGGTTTTTCTCTATGGCACAAAGCATCAGGAGATAGTGGGTTAACCATGTAGCGCTGTGTTTGATTTGACTCTAGAGGACGACCTGTACACCTTTGGCCTGGGTCAGTTTGGTCAGCTGGGCCAGGGGACCTTCATCTTTGAGGCGAGGCTGCCCAGAGCGGTGGATCACTTCAGGAAGGGCCGAGTACGACAGGTGATGTGTGGGGAGAACCACACTGCTGTCATCACAGGTAAACAGGCCTAGCGGACACAATTTTCACACCAAAACAGTTATAATTCAGAAAAAAAATGTATACAACAGTGGTGCTAGCATTTTATGAATAACCTCCATTGCCATTTGCCATGATAACATTGCTTGCGTCTATTAAGTTGGCTGACATGTAGTTGTCATGGTTTCAGACAATGGTCTTCTCTATACCTTTGGGGACGGGAGACATGGGAAGCTGGGTCTGGGAGAGGAGAACTTCACCAATCAATTCAAGCCCACTCTCTGTCCACGTTTCCTCAAGTACAACGTCCAAGCGGTATGTACAGTTGAAGTCGGAAGTTTACATACACCTTAGCCAAATACATTTAAACTTAGTTTTTCACAATTCCTGACATTTAATCCGAGTAAAAATTCCCTGTCTTAGGTCAGTTAGGATCACCACTTTATTTTAAGAATGTGAAATGTCAGAATAATAGAGTGATTTATTTCAGCTGTTATTTCTTTCATCCAGTGGGTCAGAAGTTTACATACACTCAATTAGTATTTGGTATCATTGCCTTTAAATTGTTTAACTTGGGCCAAATGTTTCGGGTAGCCTTCCACAAGCTTTCCACAATAAGTTGGGTGAATTTTGGCACATTCCTCCTGACAGAGCTGGTGTAACTGAGTCAGGTTTGTAGGCCTCTTTGCTTCCACACGCTTTTTCAGTTCTGCCCACAAATTTTCTATAGGATTGAGGTCAGGGCTTTGTGATGGCCACTCCAATACCTTGACTTTGTTGTCCTTAAGCCATTTTGCCACAACTTTGGAAGTATGCTTGGGGTCATTGTCCATTTGGAAGACCCATTTGTGACCAAGCTTTAACTTCCTGACTGATGTCTTGAGATGTTGCTTCAATATATCTACATAATTTTCCTACCTCATGATGCCATCTATTTTGTGAATTGCACCAGTCCCTCCTGCAGCAAAGCACCCCCACAACATGATGCTGCCACTCCCGTGCTTCACGGTTGAGATGTTGTTCTTCGGCTTGCAAGCCTCCCCCTTTTTCCTCCAAACATAACGATGGTGATTATGGCCAAACAGTTCTATTTTTGTTTCATCAGACCAGAGGACATTTCTCCAAAAAGTACGATCTTTGTCCCCATGTGCAGTTGCAAACCGTAGTCTGGCTTTTTTATGGTGGTTTTGGAACAGTGGTTTCTTCCTTGCGGAGCCGCTTTTCAGGTTATGTCGATATAGGACTCGTTCTACTGTGGATACTTTTGTACCTGTTTCCTCCAGCATCTTCACAAGGTCCTTTGCTGTTGTTCTGGGATTGATTTGCACTTTTCACACCAAAGTACGTTAATCTCTAGGAGACAGAACGTGTCTCCTTCCTGAGTGATATGACGGCTACGTGGTCCCATGGTGTTTATACTTGCGTACTATTGTGTGTACCGATGAACGTGGTACCTTCAGGCATTTGGAAATTGCTCCCAAGGATGAACCAGACTTGTGGAGGTCTACAATGTTTTTTCTGAGGTCTTGGCTGATTTCTTTTGATTTTCTCATGATGTCAAGCAAAGAGGCACTGAGTTTGAAGGTAGGCCTTGAAATACATCCACAGGTACACCTCCAAATGACACACATGACGTCAATTAGCCTATCAGAAGCTTCTAAAGCCATGACATAATTTTCAGCTTTTTTCCAAGCTGTTTAAAGACAGTCAACTTAGTGTTTGTAAACTTCTGACCCACTGGAATTGTGATACAGTGAATTATAAGTCAAATAATCTGTCTGTAAACAATTGTTGGAAAAATGACTTGTGTCATGCACAAAGTAGATGTCCTAAACGACTTGCCAAAACTATAGTTTGTTAACAAGAAATTTGTGGAGTGGTTGAAAAACTAGTTTTAATGACTCCAACCTAAGTGTATGTAAACTTCCGACTTCAACTGTACCTCATGTTTTCAACTGATTGCTGAATTATAATTTGAGAATTTCACTTTGACATCATAGCATGGCTGATGCCAAATTTAAAGTTCTGCACATTTATCTCAAGTTTAGTTTTTTTCCTGAAAGCATAAAAAAGTGACGATAGTTGGACATCCAGTCTTCTCATATAATTTTGTCTAGTGCAAGATTCAGGTCAATTACATTTAGTCTTTGTTCCAGGTGACATGCGGAGGTTGCCACATGCTGGTTCTAGCCAAGCCCAGAGACAAGAGCTGTCAGGAAGTAACTCTGGAGGAGAATGATGTCACAGAGGACTACCTGGAGAAGTCCTACACAGAGCTCTTAGTGGACACCATCACCCCCACCCCTGCTACCCTGAACAGTAGCCTCTCTGCCCGAGTCAGGAGGAGAGAGAGGGTGTGTACTGGGTACTGGCCTGGGGGTCAACACATGTAAAAGTGGGAGTGTTGGGAGTTTCAACATCCAGTCCCTGAACCACCACATGTCCCTGGGATGTTGCGGTCTAGTTCCTCAGATAGTTGTCTGAAACTATTGAGTCAGTGTTTGTTTTAATGTTAGCGGCCTGGTTCTCTAAGGAGATCCCTAACTAGACATCCTCCACCTTTTAGCACTGTCAACAAGGAGCCTAATCATGAGCCTAACAGGTAGTGGAGATGAATAACAACATGGAGCCTAATCATGAGCCTAACAGGTAGTGAATATAAGTAACAACATGGAGCCTAATCATGAGCCTAACAGGTAGTGAATATAAGTAACACCATGGAGCCTAATCATGAGCCTAACAGGTAGTGAATATAAGTAACAACATGGAGCCTAATCATGAGCCTAACAGGTAGTGAATATAAGTAACAACATGGAGCCTAATCATGAGCCTAACAGGTAGTGAATATAAGTAACAACATGGAGCCTAATCATGAGCCTAACAGGTAGTGAATATAAGTAACAACATGGAGCCTAATTATGGGCCTAACAGGTAGTGAATATAAGTAACAACATGGAGCCTAATCATGAGCCTAACAGGTAGTGAATATAAGTAACAACATGGAGCCTAATCATGAGCCTAACAGGTAGTGAATATAAGTAACAACATGAAGCCTAATCATGAGCCTAACAGGTAGTGAATATAAGTAACAACATGGAGCCTAATCATGAGCCTAACAGGTAGTGAATATAAGTAACAACATGGAGCCTAATTATGGGCCTAACAGGTAGTGAATATAAGTAACAACATGGAGCCTAATTATGGGCCTAACAGGTAGTGAATATAAGTAACAACATGGAGCCTAATTATGGGCCTAACAGGTAGTGAATATAAGTAACAACATGGAGCCTAATTATGGGCCTAACAGGTAGTGAATATAAGTAACAACATGGAGCCTAATTATGGGCCTAACAGGTAGTGAATATAAGTAACAACATGGAGCCTAATTATGGGCCTAACAGGTAGTGAATATAAGTAACAACATGGAGCCTAATTATGGGCCTAACAGGTAGTGAATATAAGTAACAACATGGAGCCTAATTATGGGCCTAACAGGTAGTGAATATAAGTAACAACATGGAGCCTAATCATGAGCCTAACAGGTAGTGAATATAAGTAACAACATGGAGCCTAATTATGGGCCTAACAGGTAGTGAATATAAGTAACAACATGGAGCCTAATTATGGGCCTAACAGGTAGTGAATATAAGTAACAACATGGAGCCTAATTATGGGCCTAACAGGTAGGTAAGCAAACACAGCTAACTAACCCTGTGTTCTGTGTTTTAGGAGCGTTCCCCGGAGCAGTTTGGGCTCATGTTCCGGACCCTGCCCCCCCTGATGTCCGGACACCTCAATACCTCTGCACCCCTGCCCGTGTCCAGCCAGACCATCCCCTCCAGCCTGCCCCCCAAGGAGCAAACCAACAGAAAGGTGCACAACGGCATTCACCAACACAGGAGCACTGAGTCTAACAAGAAGGGTATCTACACTGAACTACATTGCATTACATTACATTGCAGGCATATCTGTTTTGAATGTTAAACTATTTAGAAAACACGCATATTCCTTGGTGAAGCATTGCATTTTCAACAGCTAGCATGGTCCCTTTTTCATTAACTCATCACAATGCAACTGTTCACATTTCTCCTAACTTTTCTTGAGCCTATATATTCCTTTTTAAGAAGTCAAAAGATTCTTGTGATATTTTGTTGATGGCAGAAAAGAGGTCAGCTGACAAGGGAAGAGATGAGGGAGACAGCAGCGCTGTGGAGAACATGATGGACAACGAGAGTGTTAAAGATCTGGGAGACACCACGGACTTCCTCAACATGGTGAGTCACCAACTCTGACCCAATTCTGTCCTGTACATTCTGTGGCGCTTTCATACAGAAGTTATCACAAAAGTTCTGAACAAAAATCTCTTCTTTGTGGCAGACTCATGTGATGAAAATGGACCCCAGTGACAAGACGTTGACGTTGTCCCCTGTACAGAAGGTAAGACACACACACAGCATAACTGTCAACTAAGGATTTTTCTTATTATGAACAAGCAGCTTCTGCGCACCGACCAGCAAGCTCCTTGCAAAATTACTCAGCACTATCAATATGTCTCCCTGAACAAGGGACAGTCTGACTGAGGAACTCAGGGCATACACTTTAATTTACGTCACGCTAGCCATTCTGCTTCCCTGTATCATTTACAGTGACTACCATCTGTCTGTGTTTTTCTTTCAGCGTTGAGCTCTATTGAGTTCTTCACTCTGTTTTCTCTGCATGTTTACTATTTTCCTCTAACTCTTTCATATTTTCTTCATCCTCTGCTTCCTGGCGCTGGTGATAGAGGAAGGGTAAGCTTGTGAAAGGGCATGGTAAGGCTGGGGAACAGCCAGAACTCTGTACCCATAGGAGGGTGGATCCCACCCCGCGGGGGGCACTGCCCACAGAGCTGCTGAGGAGCTCCAGTGACAGGTCTCTGGTGGTAGAGAAGAGACCGCGCCACAGGGCTGCCCAGGGCAAAGGCAGTGGCAAGGAGAACCTCGTTGTGGCTCTGGAGGCGATAAAGCCTGCCGAGCCGAAGGCTGGCCCTGCCGAGCCGAAGGCTGGCCCTGCCAAGCCCTCCAGCATAGAGGACATTAGCAAGGCCAAGTCCAAACCCTGTCCGTCCGCACAGAAAAAACAACTGTTAGCAGTTGAGAGAAAAGTGAGGGAGAGATTTGTCGTGGATTCTAAGGCAATCCAAATAAAGGGCGCAGCCAAAGGTCAAAGTGCAGAGGTCAAAAAGACTCTCTTAGAGGTCAACCCTATATCTACAAAGGTGAAAAGTCAACATGTAGCTGTTAGGAGGACACCAAATAGAAAGAGTGGCAGACATTCACAAGGCCTTAAGCTAACTGATGCACTGCCTGTGGACAAGACAACTGAACCAGACCTGGTGTCTGAAGTGCCACAAAAAACGACGAATGAAAACTCAGAAAGAGAAAAGAGCAAACCAAAGACTGAACCACCTGAACGGACACCGCTGCGCAGCTTACTGACCGGAGTGTCCTCTCTGGGGTCAGGTGTGGGGCTAGTGGCAGCCAGACAGTTTGGTTCTCCCTCAGACAGTGAGTCAGTCCGGAGTCAGAGCAGGGCCCAGAGGTTCAGCAGACAGAGTGCTGAGGACGCCCAGTCTTCCTGGAGCCATTCGTCTGCATCCATGGCCTCCGAACCAGGAGGCAAGAGAACAGCAGTCCGCATCAACATCATCCCCGCCCCGGGGAGCTCTGATCAGGGGGTGGAGGAGGAGCAATGCAGGTCCTACTCTGGTCCCCCAGACAACAGAGGACAGGAGGAGAGGAGAGGGGAGGAGAGTGGAGACGAGACAGGGAGCAGCGGCGATCAGACACCGGCCAAGCAGGATAGTGAGGGTGAGGAGGAAGAGAGTGAGGGAGGGGTTGGAACGAGGAGGGCAGAAAGTGGGGGTGGAAAAGAAGTGGCCAAGAGCCGTGATGAGGTGACAGATGAGGAAAACAGTGAGGATGATGACACAGTGAAGGTAGAGGAGGAGGATGGAGGGATCTCTGAATTAGAGGAGGAGAGCGAGGGAGGAGATGAGCAATGTGAGACTGAAACAGATCAGGGAGCAGAAAGTGAGTTAGAGGATGCAGAGAAAGAGGAGAGTGGACTGGAGGAAGAGGAGGAGGGTGACGGGACGAGTAGCCCAGTGGGAGGAGAGGGAGAGAGTGTGGGAGAGGAGGAGGAAGAAGAAGGGGAGGGAGAGAGCAAGGAGGAGGAAGAGAGTGGGGATGTATCGCATAGTGACACTGAGAGCAAGAGTAAGGAATCCAATTATGAAGAGGAGGATGAAGAAGAAGATGGAGAGAAAGAGGAAGAAGAGGATGAGAGTGTAGGATCTGTAGAGGAGGAAGATGGGAATGAGGCAGACAGTGGTACAGAGGCAGGAGAGGAAGAGAGCAGTACTGCAGAGGAGAGGGAAGAAGAGGATAAGAGTGAAGAGGAGGAGGCTGAAGAAGAAGAAGCCGGAGAGGAGGAGGAGAGTGAAGATGAGGAAGAAGCTGGAGAGGAGGAGAGTGAAGATGATGAGAAAGAAGAAGAAAAACCTGGAGAGGAGAGTGAAGATGAGGAAGAAGCTGGAGAGGAGGAGGAGAGTGAAGATGAGGAAGAAGAAGATCCTGGAGAGGAGGAGGAGAGTGAAGATGAGGAAGAAGAAGATCCTGGAGAGGAGGAGGAGAGTGAAGATGAGGAAGAAGAAGATCCTGGAGAGGAGGAGGAGAGTGAAGATGAGGAAGAAGAAGATCCTGGAGAGGAGGAGGAGAGTGAAGATGAGGAAGAAGAAGATCCTGGAGAGGAGGAGGAGAGTGAAGGTGAGGAAGAAGAAGGAAAAGAGGAGGAGAAAGAAGAAAATGAAGCCAGAGAGGAGGAGGAGGAGAGTAAACATGAGGAGGAAGAAGAGGTGGTTGACAAAAGAAAAGGTAAAAAAGACCAGGAGAGTCATCAGAATGCTGCGTCCAGAGGTAACGGGTCCAAACAGAGGTCAGGGAAAGGGGAAGAGTTCTGGGACAATGTTTTACCTCAGTACCTCAATCTCAAATGATAGCCCTATCTGTTCTGTTCCAAACCAGTGCTCTGTCAACTTCTCTCAGGAACACTCTTAATTGAGCATTTTAATGCCTCCTACTGTTTTTATTCACGACTTCCATTTTGTTTTACTTTATATCAACTGCCTTTACTGTCTCACTGTTTTTATTCACGACTTCCATTTTGTTTTACTTTATCAACTGAATGTCCACAGCCTTGTCTTTCAATTTCCTTGTATAGTCCTTTACCATTTTACATGGCA
This sequence comes from Salvelinus namaycush, assembly GCF_016432855.1. Classification (NCBI taxonomy): domain Eukaryota; kingdom Metazoa; phylum Chordata; class Actinopteri; order Salmoniformes; family Salmonidae; genus Salvelinus; species Salvelinus namaycush. The sequence continues at coordinate 18,982,187 of NC_052346.1, read as the reverse complement.
GTTAAGATTTGATGCTAAAATGCTTTTTTTTAATCCCCTTTTCAACTTTGTTCTTCTGTAAAGACAATTTACTAATAGTAGCTACTATTTTCCAGGCATGCCCTCCAATGATTTTGTACAACTTTTTCTTTATCATGATTTGTTTGATATAATGAATATTACAGAATAGTTTGATATATGTTTAAATAAATATTTGTTGTTCTAAAACGATCAAAATCAGTGTCAAGAACTAGTCCCATCACGTATGATATCATATAATTTGTGTTGAACACATTCTCTACACATGAATACATAGTGCTGTTTGCATTAAACTGTTCCAGTGGCAGGTGGGATCCCTTTTCTTCCTTTATCCCTGTCTGTAATCCCTTAGCTCCCTGTTGTGACTCCACTATCCATATCCAATGTGAAGCACCCACCTCTAGTCTTCCTCAAGTCTGTTTAGTGCTGACTCTCCCTCGTGTGTGTGCGCCAGAGTGCAGTTTCTCCCCTGTGACTAAGTTGTATCTGTTACATAACTTACTATCGCTTGTTTTAACCAGTCTGCCCCACTCACTCTCATCCCTTTTTGCAGGATTTAAGAGCTGAAGAGGGGGAAGGACATAAGGATGATGAAGAAGATGAGGAAGAGGAAGAGGAGGAGGAGAACAACAAAGCAGAGGAGAAAGAGAAATCTGAGGACATGGAGGGACAATCATTACAGGGTCAGAGCCAGTCCACAGCAGAACCCCTCCAGGTACGCTACCCTACAGATGACCATAATCTACAGATCTAGGACCTTTATGTTTGTTAACTTCTAAAACAGAATTCCCTCTTTCTAGGGACCAGAGGGTGTGAAAGAAGAAACTCTCCCAGATGGTGTGCAGAAAGGTGAGCATAAGAGATTTTCTGAAATGTCTGACAAACAGGTGAACTTTGTCTTGAACTATTTATGTGGTTAATGCTTTACTGTTTCTGTGCTAACAGTGGATGGATTATCATGAAGTGTCTGTTGTGTATAGTTGCAGAGGACTCAGGTCAGCCCAGTCCTGTGGCTCCGACAGAGGAGAGCTCTGCATCCAGCACTCAGCTGCAGAATCGAACAACAGAAGAGAAACCCAAGAAGCAACCAAGGACCAACAGAAAGGTATTACAGAAAGTCATTGGAACAAAGAGGCATAAGCTAAACAACAGAAAACCACTTCATAAAGCTCTGTGATCGTCAGTGATTGAGTAGGTCAGATCTCACTGTGTTCTCTCCTCTCTACTGCCCTCAGCTGTTGCTGTTCAAACGCCTGTCCTCCTCCAAAGCCAAGCAGACAGAGGACAGTGCTGAAGCCCCAGCAGAGGTAACCGGCATGGGGGAGCTGCCTGCCAGTGCCAAGAGTCCCTCTGCAGGGCTGGAGAACAGAGATCCATCAGAGACCAGCGCTAGTGGTGCCCAGCCCCCTCTGAGAGCACCCTCGGACCCTGGTGGTAGAGGTGCCCGCTCTACCACCTGCACCCTGCTGTGACGCCACTCACTGGGTGTTGGAGAACTGGACTGGCAGCGCCAACAACCAATAAACCCTTGAAGAGGATGCACATTGACTGTACACAACAAACAACCACTCCACTTTGAACACTAGCGAACTTCTCACAAAGTGACCTATTTATTGACATTCAGTTCCCAAACTTCCCATATGCGAAAGTGTATTATAAATGTGTATACTTGTATTTAACGTGCACAAAAATGTCTTTAATTAACCACAGTGTGTTTTGATCGTGTTTTTATAATGTAGTCGTGTGTTATAAACTGTGAGGATATACTATTTATTGCTGACTGAAATTATCCCAAATGCACAATTGCACTTTAAATGTAACCTTATTGTGTGTTTTTCAGGGAAATATGACATTTGTGTGTGTTCTGATATTTTATTTTCATCGTCTCATAAACCGTTTGAACTTGGTTCTGGTGTGACAATCATCTCATGATTTGGTTACTAGTAAAACAACTTTATGTAAAAGCTTTGATCATTTTTCACCTTAATGCAACGAGATTGCTGGAATGCGCCGTCCTCTTTTATCCTGTGTTATTTTAAGGCTCGCTCGCTAGGTGGCAGTGTTCACAGAACCGCAGTTCATTTCTTGGGGCTGTGACCTGCTTTCCTCCACTCGTTAACCACCTGTGACGGCAAACAGGAAATCTCAAACATTTATCAAGCAGATTTTCACTGGAAAAGCAGCTATTTCTATCAATTTTAAGAAGGCGAGAATGGAGGAATTTTCTGGTGAAGAGGTACTGAATATGCTACCAACTATTTCTTTGCTATACTCCTGAGTATTAAATCCAAAATGTAGATAGCTAGCTAACTGGCTGGCACAACAACGCCTGTTAGCTAGCTTAGCCGAGTTATCTTCTTAGTTAGCCAAATAGCCATACAATTACAGTGGTAAAGACAACTAGCTAGCTATTGTTTAAAGTTTAAACTACCTAGACATAACCGCTGCGTTACAGCATTTACCTAACTACCTTGATATTACTGCATTTCAGTTTTAGTCCTAGAGTTTTGGCCGTTCTAACTGCAGTGAAAGGTGTGATGAGTTGAAGAAATGCCAGTACAAGTCTGACTCATTGTTTCTAGGGCTCTTTCAACTCTGAAGAGGCCAGTAACTCCGTGAAAGAGGTAACAACTATCTATTGATTCAGCATCAATACGTTTGAATAACCAAATGGGAATATGGATATTTAAGATGGATTTTGAAATATAGATTTAGCTAGCTATTACTTAGTGTAAATTGACAGTGAGGTATCATGTGAAACAGTATCCAGCCTCGCAGTCTGTCTGTCCCCTGATTACTCAAGACAAACACTCATATCCCCAGTATAGACGTGACTCTGAATACAGCACTGTTCACATCAGGTCCCATGCTCCCCACATGCCTAAAGGGGCCAGCCTTCTCAGATGTGTTTGTGTGTGTGTCCGTGTCCAAACTGTCTGTCTTGCAGTGTATTCAGAGTATCATTGGAGAAGAGAGCTACAGACAGGACACTGTGAACCAGTGGACAGCCAAGATTGTGGAGCAAGCCCTCACCTTGCTGGTCAAACAGACTAAGTCATACAAGTACATTGGTATGGCTGCCTTCATCTCCTATTGAACACAGACGTGTTAATTTTACTGTAAATCCAGTATGCGAACTTATTGTATGGTGCCAATGGTGAAAAACATGTGACAAAACACAATTGCTTACTGATATTTTGTTAACGATGATCATAATTTGACCCCTGCCTGTTCCTCTCTATACAGTTAGTTGTGCTGTCATGCAGAAGAGTGGTGCTGGTCTCCACACAGCTAACTCCTGCTACTGGGACACTGTTACCGATGGTAAGATAACATCCACCACTGCTCAGTTCAAAGGGTTTCCTAGCTACAAATTCTTACACCAGATAATGATATTTAACCAAAGATTGTTGGTATCTATTACTGGGAGTTACAGGTTAAGTACTGTTTGGTTGCACAGAGAATTTTCGACCAACCTTAACTTGGCGATACTTCGTTCATGATTCAGCCAAATGTGTATATTATAACATGTCCAGTGGCAGGTGGTGTTTAATTTAGAAAATGCGCCGTTATTTAAAAAAATTACTCCATGAAGTAATCGTCAATGTGAATGCCGCCATCTTGTCTATTTGAAATCTTCTTTCATTCAACAAAACAGGTGTCATTGTGACATGCGGTACTTTGGGGTGGAACCACATGTCTCTTCACTAAACCAGCCCTCCCCAGCTGCCTAGGAAACACTGCTTATCAAACTGACTCATGCACTGTCTGTTCCTTTCTCTCAGGGAGCTGCACAGTGAAATGGGAGAACCGCACCATGTACTGTGTGGTCAGTGTGTTTGCTGTGGCCTTAACCCCCTAGACCAGGACCAAACCTGATACTGCTTATAGAAGGTGCAATGCTTCACCCATCCTGCAGGGGAGGTATTCAGTAATCATTAGCTCACTGTACATTCTATGCTGAATGGGACAAGCAGCGAGACGGCTATAGATGTGGTAAAGGGGTCAATGGAACTCGACCAAAACAATGGAAATGCATGTAGGAAAGATCCCGACTCTCCTAATTGCCCTCACACAAACAATAACCTTATTTTTCTGATTTGACAAGACATGTTCATGCCATCAAGAGTCACGTTTTTAATGTCACATGCACAAGTACAGTGACATGTCTTTCTTGCAAACTCAAAACCCAACAGTGCAGTGATCAAAAACAATGTAATACTAGAAGAAGAAAAACCAACTGACGACCACCACGGACTTCTGTATGCTAGCTATGCTACCAGCTTATAGGAATGAGAGTTAGCATTTAGCAGTCACTTCTTCTAAACCTGAAAAGGGACTACTTCTAAATGTTATGCAGTGAAAACAGCCAAGTATATCCAAATCGAACTTTAGTAACCACATTGTTGGCCCGTTACAATACATCAATCATGACGGATTTGACTAATATATACTTTGTTGGATCAGATTTGTTGAATGTGTGCCAATCCTGCGTCCTTCTATCCCCACGGTCTGCGTTCCATTGACCTATTTACTGCATCTATTGAAGTGCTCTGGATGGGCTGAAATGCTGTCTACCCTGAAGAGACTTTATTCATTGACTTTAAATGCATCAGTTGAAATCTTCCTATTATGACAGCTTGGCTTCAAAGCTGCTACCATACGATACCAATGTTCCAACTATAATGTTGGCTTTACTTATAATGAATAAATCATTATTTTGGAGAGTGCTTCTATTTGTCCTGATGTCCCACTTGATATAGGGTGAGGAAAAGCAGTGTGTTTATTATGTACATTATTTTACACCACAGATCAGATGAACTTGCTTTAGGAAATGCTATGTAAACAGATCACAGGATATTGTATACAGACACGATTTCAAGTTGCAATCATTGTTTAAACAAATGAAGAATAAACAAGTTTCCATAGAAATAATAATATTCCTGTAATTTTGTGGGGTGGAAGATGTCATCGATAGACTGTAGGACCCATAGCTGAATGTCATTAAACGTTCAAATTAACCCTTTTTATGGTGTCTGTGTATAACTGTTATATCAAGCAGCACAAATACAACACCGTGCAGATCCATAGGTATTTAACAACACTAGCCAAGCGGCAATACAATACTTTATGCAGTCTAGTTGATCAGCCACAAGCTGCAAGACTTTTCCTCACCAGCATTTTAGGTTTATTTGACTCTGACCTCAGTAAAAGAGAAGCTGAACTCCCACACGTACACACATAGGACTGACATGTCTCAGTGTGCTCACTGGTCGCTGAAATGTATCACTCACTTGGCCAGCCTAAAGAAACTCAGCTGCTATTGAGTCCAGCAGGAGAAGCTGCAGCTGGGATAACTAGAATATCACATCCCAAACAGCTTTTTGTTGCTGCTCATTTTCATTTTAGACAAACTTTTGCTGTACCTACACACTGAAGAAAGCTGCAAAGGCAAAATGTCTGGTAGGTTATCCCTGGTGCAGTGAAAAGAAAATATTTTTTCAAATGCAGCAAGCTTTATGCATACTATTTTGCTTACACAAACTTGTAAATACAACACCAGAAACAGCAGGAAGTGGAACTAGAGAGTTTTGACACTAGAGTTTCCGTGTTTGCATGTTGTATTGCAGAACAAGAATAACGTTCTAGCCTCTGTGGTAAATGCGGGGAGGTTTGGTCATTTCTTCACAGATTTGTGCAAGAAACCAATTGTGAAATGTCACAGGGGTGTAGAAGGTCGTGATCATTAGAACAGTGAAGTTTACTTCCATTTTTGGTGCTATGATCTGATAAACTGTTGTGTGAGATAAGGGCACTTAAGTTTAAAAAAAAATGTGATTCACCCAAAGAATCCATATTAAAAACCATTGATTGTTTATGTTGGGGATAACAGAACAGTTTAGGAATGTGAAACAGCTTACAAGACAGAGGATACTCTGGGTCTGAGCAATATTGAAAGCTAACTTTGATAAAGTAGGAATATTGCTATTGCCTCATTGGTGCTCTTGGAGGGGTGTTGGGGTCTCAGAAGTTTTCCTTGTTGAAGATGAACTTGACACCAGCCTCAGAATGAGACCGGCACTGCTTCTCCAAGACGTCAGCCAGCTGGGTGGGACCGCACAGGAACACTCCTACTTTTTTCCTGGACACACACACATTAATTACAAATAGTCCACAAGTTGTGAACTATACATGTAACACATTTTACAATTTGAGTACATCTAACTCGTGTCTCTCTGGAATATGCCATTTCTGTTGGCTGTAATTTGGATTAGAAGAGGCTGAAAGGCACTCACTCTGGATGCTTTGTCCCAATAGCAGTAAACTCATTGTCCCAGTTAGGTTTCCCATACAGAGTCTTCTGCTTCAGCCCTGTGATAGGGTCATTCTCTGCCTCATGGTGAACTCTGAAGTGAGCAGCCTTTTGTAAAAAATAATCACTTTTTGAGATTCATTTTGTGATTATGCGTTGTCCCACTCTCATCTATGGGCAATAGTTATTCAGTTTGAGACAACGCACATTTTTTAGCTTTCATCCTTGTACATACAACATAAATATGTGTGTGTTAGTGCTGTGTATCTGTACATTGGTGTGTCTTTTGAGTTGAAGAAAATGTTAGTTCTCATCAGTATTACTCTGAAAAGCAGGGGCACAACTTTCACTGGGAACGGGGGGAGGACCACATTCTGAAATTGCATTTTTGTCCCACACAGTTTTATCATTGGAATGTGATACAAAATGTGGCGACGGTGTGCTTTAGGACCATGCGGACATCTCCATGCGGTCGGGTAGGCTGTTTGGAGTGTTTTGTCCGACTGGATATGCATATATTTTTTAATGATGTCCCCCCCACTTCTAAAACCAAAGTTGCGCCCCTGCTGAAAAGTGTGGTGTGCTGACCTCGGTCTCTTTCCAGCGGGTCAGGTAGATGTTGTAGCTGAGGAAGTCCACCATGCCTTTCTCTGTCATCTGTCCCTCCAGAGACTGCAGCAGGTCAGCAAACCACTCAAACGCCTGGGTCTCAGGACACAGCCAATAGAAGTAGATCTGGCATAGAGGAGATGGAAGAAAGATTGTCCGTTTCACATATTGGACAAAACAAAGCTCTGACGAAGGCCTTGAGGCCGCAACGTGAAGCTTAATAAAGAGCAGTGTGCGGGTTTCTTCTTTTTCCTCATCTTATTCAACTGTTACCGTGCACCAGCAACAAAGATAGCTCAGATGTGTGAGTGCTCTTTTGAATTTTGAATCACATATTGGACATATAACAAGGAGTGAAGAGCAGACTAAAGGAACGATGTAAACGTTGAAAATAAATGAACATTGCACTCATAGCAGTGAGATTTTCTCTCACTTGATGAATTGAAATAGAAAAGCAAATCACAATGCAATGAAGAACATTTCAGCTGAAACATTGGTGGAATGAAATGGGGAAGTACCCTACACTGCAATTTAGAAAGACAATAAACCAGACAGACAGAGCCCCTCTCTCACCTTCTTGGTAAAGACGTTCTGGTTCTCCTGGATGTGTTTGTACCACACTGACTTGAGGACGGAGGCGAAGGGGGTGACCCCAATGCCAGCACCCACCAGCATGACCACTTCATAGCCGAACACGTCCTCACTGGCAGTACCAAACGGGCCATCTATCGCCATTCTGCATACAAGGAGAGAGTTACAGTCATATAACAGTTTAATAGTCTTCTAATTACATTTATATGGTAAAAACATGAAATAATCTAATATACTGGATACTTTCTGGTTAAACAATTACACAATGTTGCCATTACTGAAATGTACTACTCCTGAAAACCACGTTTCCTCTCTTATGGCACTTCCCCTCACCGTTATTTCACAGTAAAAAGAAAACACTACTACCCCATCTTCACGTTCTAAATGACAGCCCACTAACGACACTATGATGTCAAGTAGCAACATTAAGCGCAGAAATAGCAGTATAAAAACCGAATTAACATTCAACCTAATGGATATTTAACCGAAGATTAGTTAAGGGGACGGGGTCGTACAAAATGTTTGCTCTCTGCATTCAAGCACGTACTTGGGCAGTTTCCATGCCTCCTGGGTCTCGTTCTTGTCCCCTCCGCAGGCCTCGTACAGGCCCTGGGTCCAGTCGCCCACGATACGGATGTGGACGCTGAAGTGATCCTCCTCGGGGGCGGAGGTGAGGGTGAAGGGATGCCACTCCAGCTGGGAGACGCAGGGACACTGCATAAAGACGTACTGGCCGACCTCCATCCTGAAGCCCTTCCTCTTCATCTGGAGCTCCAGGGTCTTGGACGGGTGCATCACCACCTGGAGAGGAGGAGGATGGGAGAAAAACAAGATGGAGGCCAAAAGAGACAACTAACTGTTGGATGAGTAGACGTGAACTGCATAGTGCATGATTCTGGTTATTGGCCAGGGCTGCCTTCTAACAAGGACGACTGTCTCAATCACGCTGGCTTTGAATTTAAAAGAAATTGGCCGTTAGAGAAATTGCCTGTTGGGAATGTACAAGCTGGCTTGATGAACAGTACTGACCTTGGTGATGACCACCTTCTGTTGGGAGCGGTAGAATCGGACCAGTCTCTCACACACATACAAGATCATAGGCCCCACCACCCACTTCCATGTCTGAAGAGGAAACCGACAGAGAAAATGTTATTTACATAAAAGAAGCAGCACACTTAAGTCATGTAAAAAACCAAACTGTCATAGCTCACCATAGGAGGGTTCCCAGCAAACTCTGGCTTAGGGCAGAAGGTCCCGTTCTTTCCCCATGACTCAAACTGATCTGCACACTGCGATGGCTTGTTCTCCAGGAGACTTGTAGCGGTCTGCCCTCTGACAATTCGCCTGTGGCAAACCGTATTAGAAAGATTTAAACATAAAACGGTAGGGCTTTACCTGCAGGTATAATGCTTTTATTACTTGTTATAAGCATGTATGAACCCCTTTAATATCTTAAAATGAGGCTAATAATATGTTATGTCTCTGTAGGAAATGTCCAACTGACTCAAAAGGGGTATTATGGAGAAACAATGAATGTGCACACATTTTTGTGAGAGTTTTAACTGACTCACCCGAAGCCGTGGAAGACGAGTCCGATGAAGAAGATGATGAAGAGGTGATGGGTGTACCAGAAAACCTCGAAGTATGACCTGCGGATGACCTCCATGGATGATGTAATGATGAGGATGAGGGCCAAGGTGATGACCACGCCCGTTAACCCCGCGATGGTAGTGAACATCACTATGGTTGGGTTCTGACCCAATCAGAGAAGGGGGATTTCAGAGTAATGCAGTCATGTTGTTGCCTCGGAGGGAGTGTGGAGGCTGTGTTTGGGACTATCTGCTCAACCTATTTAGGGAAGTCGGTAATGTTCAGAAATGCTTCCTTCTGACTCAGTATAATGAACTTGCTTTAATATTACAAGAAGTGGGACATTTGCTGACCATTTTACGATCTGTTTTAGTCATATATTATATGTTCAGAGGAGGCAGCCGATGAGTAATGAAGGAGTCATAGTGTGTTATGGGCTGAGGAACATAGAAATACATTATAATTCTATTCATTCTATTTCTATGCTGGGGGATTCCTCTCTGTCATAATCTGCTATCAAGTGTCAACATTCTGTCCTTGGTCAGAACTGACCTCTTGACATAGCTACATTAAATACAGAATACTCTGTAACACTTTATGCATTCCTAAAGCCTTTGTAACACTACATAAGACATTAGAACGTGTCCTAGGCAGTTATAAACATAATGAACACAGTGTCCTAGGCAGTTATAAACATAATGAACACAGTGTCCTAGGCAGTTATAAACATAATGAACACAGTGTCCTAGCAGTTATAAACATAATGAACACAGTGTCCTAGGCAGTTATAAACATAATGAACACAGTGTCCTAGGCAGTTATAAACATAATGACACAGTGTCCTAGGCAGTTATAAACATAATGAACACAGTGTCCTAGGCAGTTATAAACATAATGAACACAGTGTCCTAGGCAGTTATAAACATAATGAACACAGTGTCCTAGGCAGTTATAAACATAATGAACACAGTGTCCTAGGCAGTTATAAACATAATGAACACAGTGTCCTAGCAGTTATAAACATAATGAACACAGTGTCCTAGGCAGTTATAAACATAATGAACACAGTGTCCTAGCAGTTATAAACATAATGAACACAGTGTCCTAGCAGTTATAAACATAATGAACACAGTGTCCTAGGCAGTTATAAACATAATGAACACAGTGTCCTAGGTAGTCATAGACATAATGAACACAGTGTCCTAGGCAGTTATAAACATAATGAACACAGTGTCCTAGCAGTTATAAACATAATGACACAGTGTCCTAGGTAGTCATAGACATAATGAACAATGAAAATCTGTAGCTAATAGAATACTCACGGTCTGGTCAGTCCTGATGGGGTTTAGGTAGGAGGCATTGTCTCCGTTGCCAATCTGGGACAGCACAAAGGGCAGAGAGCTGCTGTTCCTGTACAGCTGGGCTCCCATGAACCACTCAAAGTTAAACAGGTGGGCGATGATGTGGACCGCTAGGCAAGGACAAAGGCAAAGTAAAGATTACAATCTGTACAGAGACATCTGTTTGATGAACAATGAAGATGAACAATGAAGACGAATGAAGACGATCAAAGGCAAATGTAAAGCAAACTAAGTGAGTGAGTAGGGTACCTGTGTGAAATGCTATCATGTAAGCCACCAGCTTGTGAAAGGTGATGTTTCTGTCCAGTTGTCGAGCAGCTGTGCGACTGCAACACTGAACGTGTAGGAAACGTTTGAAAAAATGTGATACAGCTATTATTTATAGATAACTACCCATACACATTTGAATTAAATAGGGTCAGGGTGTGTCTGTGTTACCTGAATGGAGCCGCGGAGGAAGGACAGAAGGTTCCGGCAGACTGGCAGCAGAATAAGCATACAGTTAAAGTTGAGGCAGGCTGCAGGAGCCCTGGCCCAGGAGAGGGCATCCTGAGGAGAGTGATAGTAGGGTTAGATAGAGAGGGGGAGAGGGAGATTTAAACTTCTGGTTACTGGTTTCAATTGAAAGCGGCCCTCAGGGACTGAGCAGGAGTGAGAGGGACGTAGAGTAGAGTGCAGACTCAGTTTCACTTCTGGTCATTGCTACTTTTAGTTCAGCCACCTGGGCTTCCTGTGAGGAACATGTAGTCAGTTGTGCACACAGCTGTAACCACAGAGTAAAGATCTCACATCAACTTGTGACTCCTGTTTTGTTTCAATCTCTGTCAGACATAATATGGACGACACATATTCAATATGAATGACCTACTAACTGTACAATATACATGTATAAAAATAAAATAAGAATAAAGGTCTACGTGCTAAATATGTAATACAGCCAGTTAACAGTTGGCCTGAGGCCAGCACTCCAGGTTTGGTTCTGGGTTGCCAAGATGTCTAATACACTAAGAGCAGAGTATGAAATCTTAAACTGACCTCCATTTCTTAAATCATTTCTTAAATAGAAAATCTAAGGACTTTGGTTCTCAAACTTACCCCAAGAAGGACCCGTGTGTAGAACCATCTCTCAGTAAGGAAGTTCATGTAGAACTGGACAAACAGGTAAGCGTTGATTCCCAGCCATACCAGCTAAGACAGACCCAATTCACCTGGTTAGATCAGTAGGACATTACACCCCAAAACAGAAATGTAGAGTAATTATAGAATTTCATTTGACAGACTTACAATGACAAAGACCGAAAGTCCCTCGTTGGCAGCAAAGTTGCCCATGTGAAATGATGATTGAGTGTATGTGTGTGTGTGTGTGTGAGAGAGAGAGAGTGAGAGTGAAAAGTGGAAGGGGGACAGTGATGTGCTGAGTTATATAGACTACTGCACTAGAGACCAGGACATGTGGTTTCCACCACTACCCCTGTGAGTGAGGGTGCATCTCAATAGTCTAACACTGCTTCCTCTTTTCTTCTCAACTTCCTCATCTGCACTGATCAAAGGTGAAAGCAACATGGTGATTACCTTTATCAGGTATTTGCTTTAACCTGTCCAACTCTATCCAATGACATATGTGCAGACCCACTGGGCACAGACGTCAATTCAACATCTATTCCACGTTGGTTCATTGAGATTACGTGGAAACAGCGTTGATTCAACCAGTGTGTGCCTAGTAGGGATGAAGGAAAGGAGGAAAGGAAGCCACTTCAGTATGAGATGCACCCATACTGCATGCTATTTCATTAGGGAAGTACATGTAGCAACCTCTTTTGTCATCCCAAAGTATTGCACCATGACAGTCTTTTATTTCTGTATTTGACCATCGGCTGGCCCACTTTCTCTTCCAAAAGGAAGTCATCTCTCCATGGCGACACAGTGACTTTAATGCAGCAGAAGTGAAGGATTTCCACAGGAGAAGTGAAATCTCTAATCAAGTTGTATGTAGTTTTTCATTTAAAAAAAACAAGTATATACTGTATTTAAATGTGTATGTAAATATGTAAAATATGAAAGACAAACTAAACCTATATCAGATAATGAGGTCTAGTCATTATTCTAAACTAGTTTGATTGCATTGCTTTTTCAGTCAGAATAAGTGAAAATATCATGAACTATTAAATATTCCAAAGAAGTAGGCCACAAATGGTGAGACGTTGATCTAAGTCAAGCAGACAACAACCCTGTGAGAGCCCCTTATGACCACAAGAGGTCGCTATACTACATCAGTTCTTCAATGGACCTATCCTACTCTTACAAGTACATGTTCTTGACTCATTTGGACAAGACGTTAAAAAGAATGGTCAAAGGGGACGTAATTAATTTCACCATTTAAAAGTGTGAATTAACTAATGCAAAATTAGATCATTCAATGTCTGTGAATTTATACCTCTCTCAGCAAAACCGCTGTAGAATCGTCCACTGCGTGTGTCCTAGTAAGATATAATATACTGACTTAATGTGATTCTACAGATTGAAGAAAGGGAAATGGAGGACAGACAGAAAATCTTTATTCTCCTATTCTCTTTGCCTTTGAAACCTCAATGTAGTTGGAGCCAGTCGCACTGTGAGTCACATAACATGAACAGACTGTCATTAGGCTCATTTACAGTAACCGTACTTCTATGAGTAGGCCTACAGAATTGCAATGAGTTGTTACCTGACTGTATTCTTATACTAGTCTGCCATAGCGATAGCATTCACTCCAGCTGTAGCTCAACATTATGAAGACTATGACGTGAAAGCACTAGTATTTGTACGGATGCCCAACAAAACAATACAGCCTCTGAATCAGCGGAGGCTGCTGAGGGGAGGACGGCTCATAATAATGGCTGGAACAGAGCAAATGGAATGTCATCAAACACCTGGTTTGTTTGATGTATTTGATACTATTCCACCGATTCCGCTCCAGTCATTACCACGAGCCGGTCCTCCCCAATTAAACCGTTTTTCAATTGCTAACATGCATTGTCAAAACTCTTCACACAGTCAGCGAAACAGAAATGTATGTGGACCAAACTGTGAATAATTTTTCATTGCTTTCACACAAAATGCATTCAATGATGTCATGTGTGCTCCCTCTCCGGCCTCTAGGTCACCAGGCTGCTCGTTATGGCGCACACCTGTCACCATCGTTACGCGCACCTGCGCGTCATCAGACTCACCTGGACTCCGTCACTTCCCTGATTACCTTCCCTATATGTCACTCCTTTTGGTTCCTTCCCCAGGCGTTATGCTTTCTGTTTCAGTGTCATGTCTGTGCCTTGTTCGTGTTTCTTGTTTTGTATTATGTTGTGTTTATTTTATTAAAACACCCACTCCCTGAACTTGCTTCCCGACTCTCAGCGCACATCGTTACAAATGACCACATTCTCCGAAATCCATGAACTCTTTTCTCATTCATACTCCACCACCTGCTAAACTATATACAGTCGTATGAAAAAGTTTGGGCACCCCTCTGAGGCTGCATAATAATTTACTCTGTCGTCACAGAAAATGATCACAGTGGCATGCCATTCATTTTCTAATAAAAGCTGAGTACTGGGGTATTGTCCAGACAAAGATTTTTAGTGTAGCAATATTAAGTTGTATGAAATTAAATCAGATGTGAAAAATAGGCTATGCAAAAATGTGGGCACCCTTGCCATTCTGTTGATTTGAATACCTGTAACTACTTAGCACTGATTAATTGGAACACACAATTGGTTTGGTGAGCTCATTAAGCCGTGAACTTCATAGACAAGTGCATCCAATCATGAGAAAAGGTATTTAAGGTGGCCAATTGCAAGTTGTTGTTCTCTTTGACTCTCCTCTGAAGAGTGACAACATGGGGGCCTCAAAACAACTCTCAAATGACCTGAAAACAAAGATTGTTCAACATTATGGTTTAGAGGAAGGCTACAAAAAGCTATCGCAGAGATTTAAGCTGTCAGTGTCCACTGTGAGGAACATAGTGAGGAAATGGAGGACCACAGGTGTAACAGTATAACTTTAAACCGTCCCCTCGCCCCGACACGGGCGCGAACCAGGGACCCTCTGCACACATCAACAACTGACACCCACGAAGCGTCGTTACCCATCGCTCCACAAAAGCCGCGGCCCTTGCAGAGCAAGGTGCAACACTACTTCTAGGTTTCAGAGCAAGTGACGTAACTGATTGAAACGCTAGTAGCGCGTACCCGCTAACTGGCTAGCCATTTCACATCCGTTACACTCACCCCCCTTTCAACCTCCTCCTTTTCCGCAGCAACCAGTGATCCGGGTCAACAGCATCAATGTAACAGTATAACTTTAAACCGTCCCCTCGCCCCGACCCGGGCGCGAACCAGGGACCCTCTGCACACATCAACAACGGTCGCCCACGAAGCATCGTTACCCATCGCTCCACAAAGGCCGCGGCCCTTGCAGAGCAAGGTGCAACACTACTTCTAGGTTTCAGAGCAAGTGACGTAACTGATTGAAACGCTAGTAGCGCATACCCGCTAACTGGCTAGCCATTTCACATCCGTTACACTGGCACAGTTCTTGTTAAGGCCAGAAGTGGCAGGCCAAGTAAAATATCGGAGAGGCAAAGGAGAAGGATGGTGAGAACTGTCAAAAACAGCCCACAGACCACCTCCAAAGACCTACAACATCATCTTGCTGCAGATGGTGTCACTGTGCATCGTTCAACAATTCAGCGCACTTTGCACAAGGAGAAGCTGTATGGGAGAGTGATGCGGAAGAAGCCTTTTCTGCACACACACCACAAACAGAGTCGCTTGAGGTATGCAAACGCACATTTGGACAAGCCAGCTTCATTTTGGAATAAGGTGCCGTGGACTGATGAAACAAAGATTGAGTTATTTGGTCATAACAAGGGACGTTATGCATGGCGGCAAAAGAACACAGTTCCAAGAAAAACACTTGCTACCCACAGTAAAATTTGGTGGGGGTTCCATCATGCTGTGGGGCTGTGTGGCCAGTGCCGGTACTGGGAATCTTGTTAAAGTTGAGGGTCGCATGGATTCCACTCAATATCAGCAGATTCTTGGGAATAATGTTGAAGAATCAGTCACAAAGTTGAAGTTACGCCGGCGTTGGATATTTCAACAAGACAACGACCCAAAACACTGCTCAAAATCTACCCGGGCATTTATGCAGAGGAACAAGTACAATGTTCTGGAATGGCCATCCCAGTCCCCAGACCTGAATATCATTGAGAATCTGTGGGATGAATTGAAGCGGGCTGTCCATGCTCGGCAACCATCAAACCTAACTGAACTGGAGATGTTTTGTAAGAAGGAATGGTCCAAAATACCTTCATCCAGAATCCAGACACTCATTAGAGGCTATGGGGAAGCGTCTAGAGGCTGTTATTTTAGCAAAAGGAGGCTCTACTAAATATTGATGTGATTTTTCTATTGGGGTGCCCAAATTTTTGCACCTGTCTAATTTTGTTTTGATGCATATTGCACATTTTCTGTTAATCCAATAAACCTAATTTCACTACTGAAATATTACTGTGTCCATCAGTTATTTGATAAATCAAAATGAAATTGCTGATCCAAACACCCAATTATTTATAAATGGAAGTCATGGAAATTGTCAGGGGTGCCCAAACTTTTTCATACGACTGTATTTGCAACACGTTTTCAAATGCAAACACACTGTTAAAAACACATTCAAAACAGAATGATGGCAAATGTTTTGCATTTCTGCAGTAACCAGATTGAAACATATGTTTCAATCTCAGCAGAATATTTAATCATTCCAAACACAGCTGATTGCAATTTCAGCTGAAAGCCTACCCAAGTGTCCTGTTCTTAGTCTTGTTACCAAACAGACACAAGAGGACGGCTTGGGAATGATTTCATTTGGAAACATGGATCAAAGAAGACAGGTTGGTGGGGAAAGAAGAGTGGCAGGGAGAGGGAGAATGCATGGAGGACAAAGGAGAGGAAGACAGGTTGGTGGGGAAAGAAGAGTGGCAGGGAGAGGGAGAATGTGTGGAGGACAAAGGAGAGGAAGACAGGTTGGTGGGGAAAGAAGAGTGGCAGGGAGAGGGAGAATGTGTGGAGGACAAAGGAGAGGAAGACAGGTTGGTGGGGAAAGAAGAGCGGCAGGGGGAGGGAGAATGTGTGGAGGACAAAGGAGAGGAAGACAGGTTGGTGGGGAAAGAAGAGTGGCAGGGAGAGGGAGAATGCGTGGAGGACAAAGGAGAGGAAGACAGGTTGGTGGGGAAAGAAGAGTGGCAGGGGGAGGGAGAATGTGTGAAGGACAACGGAGAGGAAGACAGGTTGGTGGGGAAAGAAGAGTGGCAGGGGGAGGGAGAATGCGTGGAGGACAACGGAGAGGAAGACAGGTTGGTGGGGAAAGAAGAGTGGCAGGGGGAGGGAGAATGTGTGGAGGACAAAGGAGAGGAAGACAGGTTGGTGGGGAAAGAAGAGTGGCAGGGGGAGGGAGAATGTGTGAAGGACAAAGGAGAGGAAGACAGGTTGGTGGGGAAAGAAGAGTGGCAGGGGGAGGGAGAATGTGTGGAGGACAAAGGAGAGGAAGACAGGTTGGTGGGGAAAGAAGAGTGGCAGGGGGAGGGAGAATGTGTGAAGGACAAAGGAGAGGAAGACAGGTTGGTGGGGAAAGAAGAGTGGCAGGGGGAGGGAGAATGTGTGGAGGACAAAGGAGAGGAAGACAGGTTGGTGGGGAAAGAAGAGTGGCAGGGAGAGGGAGAATGTGTGGAGGACAAAGGAGAGGAAGAACAAGAGCGGTGGTCTCTGATGAGATAAGGGCCACAATTATTGACCATGTTGTAAACCATAACCATTAAGGGTGCAACCGTTGCATCAGTAATACAAATTTTCAGGCAAAACAGGTGAGATGTGCATCCTTCACTGATAATTGAACTACATATTACAGTGCAGTACAGTATAGTATGTTCACATTTTTACATGTACTGACATTTAGAAATATATTGATTGTTTTGTGTTTTTCAGTAGGATCCAAAGGTTGCCTCCCACAGGAGGGAGAGGCAGAATATTATCAGATGCGCAGGAAATTGCCATTGTTGACATGCTAATTGGCAACAATACAATAAAACTGCGGGAAATTCGGGACAGAGTGCTGGCAGACAATATCACTTTTGGAAATCTGAATACGGTCAGCACAACGACAGTTGCCAGAGTCCCAGAGAAACATAAAATAAGGATGAAGCAGCTGTACACTTTGAGTGAAACGGTGAACGTGTGAAAAAACACTGGTATCAATATGTCCAGGTAAGATGTCTGTCCAATAACCAAACAGGGTACATACACAGCTATGCATAATGTAAAGTACTGTAAAACTGTGGATTTACTGTATTTTAGAGAGTAATGGAGATGGAAGCCAGGCAAACTGCACATACATTCATCTTTGTGGATGAAGCTGGATTCAACCTGGCAAAAACACGCCACAGGGTAAGAAATGTGATTGGACAGAGTGGAGCTAACATCACAATGTGTGCTGCACTGTCCAATGATGGTTTGCTGTTACACAAACCATTCATTGGCCCCTACAACAGAGAGGCTAATTTATTTTCTTGATGACCTGCATAATCGACTTGTGCCAGTGGAGGAGAGAGGGGCAAGAAACTCCCCTACCTTCGTTGTTGTGTGGGATAATGTGGCATTCCACCACTCTGCTGCAGTCACAGACTGGTTTGCTGCACATCCCAGGATGTCAGTACTATTCCTGCCTCTCAGTACTGTACAGTATGAGTGATTATACTATACATGTTGATGAGAACTAGAACCCTCACAGTACTGTACAGTATGAGTGATTATACTATACATGTTGATGGGAACTAGAACCCCCACAGTACTGTACAGTATGAGTGATTATACTATACATGTCGATGAGAACTAGAACCCTCACAGTACTGTACAGTATGAGTGATTATACTATACATGTTGATGAGAACTAGAACCCCCACAGTACTGTACAGTATGAGTGATTATACTATACATGTTGATGAGAACTAGAACCCTCACAGTACTGTACAGTATGAGTGATTATACTATACATGTTGATGAGAACTAGAACCCTCACAGTACTGTGCAGTATGAGTGATTATACTATACATGTTGATAAGAACTAGAACCCCCACAGTACTGTATAGTATGAGTGTTATACTATACATGTTGATGAGAACTAGAACCCCCACAGTACTGTACAGTATGAGTGATTATACTATACATGTTGATGAGAACTAGAACCCTCACAGTTCTGTACAGTATGAGTGTTATACTATACATGTTGATGAGAACTAGAACCCCCACAGTACTGTACAGTATGAGTGATTATACTATACATGTTGATGAGAACTAGAACCCCCACAGTACTGTATAGTATGAGTGTTATACTATACATGTTGATGAGAACTAGAACCCCCACAGTACTGTACAGTATGAGTGATTATACTATACATGTTGATGAGAACTAGAACCCTCACAGTACTGTACAGTATGAGTGCTTATACTATACATGTTGATGAGAACTAGAACCCTCACAGTACTGTACAGTATGAGTGATTATACTATACATGTTGATGAGAACTAGAACCCCCACAGTACTGTACAGTATGAGTGATTATACTATACATGTTGATGAGAACTAGAACCCTCACAGTACTGTACAGTATGAGTGATTATACTATACATGTTGATGAGAACTAGACCCCTCACAGTACTTTACAGTATGAGTGATTATACTATACATGTTGATGAGAACTAGAACCCTCACAGTACTGTACAGTATGAGTGATTATACTATACATGTTGATGAGAACTAGAACCCTCACAGTACTGTACAGTATGAGTGATTATACTATACATGTTGATGAGAACTAGAACCATCACAGTACTTTACAGTATGAGTGATTATACTATACATGTTGATGAGAACTAGAACCCTCACAGTACTGTACAGTATGAGTGATTATACTATACATGTTGATGAGAACTAGAACCCTCACAGTACTGTACAGTATGAGTGATTATACTATACATGTTGATGAGAACTAGAACCCTCACAGTACTTTACAGTATGAGTGATTATACTATACATGTTGATGAGAACTAGAACCCTCTCAGTACTGTACAGTATGAGTGATTATACTATACATGTTGATGAGAACTAGAACCCTCACAGTACTGTACAGTATGCGTGTTATACTATACATGTTGATGAGAACTAGAACCCTCACAGTACTGTACAGTATGTGTGTTATACTATACATGTTGATGAGAACTAGAACCCTCACAGTACTGTACAGTATGAGTGATTATACTATACATGTTGATGAGAACTAGAACCCTCACAGTACTGTACAGTATGAGTGATTATACTATACATGTTGATGAGAACTAGAACCCCCACAGTACTGTACAGTATGAGTGATTATACTATACATGTCGATGAGAACTAGAACCCTCACAGTACTGTACAGTATGAGTGATTATACTATACATGTTGATGGGAACTAGAACCCTCACAGTACTGTACAGTATGAGTGATTATACTATACATGTTGATGAGAACTAGAACCCTCACAGTACTGTACAGTATGAGTGATTATACTATACATGTTGATGAGAACTAGAACCCCCACAGTACTGTACAGTATGAGTGATTATACTATACATGTTGATGAGAACTAGAACCCTCACAGTACTGTACAGTATGAGTGATTATACTATACATGTTGATGAGAACTAGAACCCCCACAGTACTGTACAGTATGAGTGATTATACTATACATGTTGATGAGAACTAGAACCCCCACAGTACTGTACAGTATGAGTGATTATACTATACATGTTGATGAGAACTAGAACCCCCACAGTACTGTACAGTATGAGTGATTATACTATACATGTTGATGAGAACTAGAACCCTCACAGTACTGTACAGTATGAGTGATTATACTATACACGTTGATGAGAACTAGAACCCTCACAGTACTGTACAGTATGAGTGATTATACTATACACGTTGATGAGAACTAGAACCCCCACAGTACTGTACAGTATGAGTGATTATACTATACATGTTGATGAGAACTAGAACCCCCACAGTACTGTACAGTATGAGTGATTATACTATACATGTTGATGAGATCTAGAACCCTCACAGTACTGTATAGTATGAGTGATTATACTATACATGTTGATGAGAACTAGAACCCCCACAGTACTGTACAGTATGAGTGATTATACTATACATGTTGATGAGAACTAGAACCCTCACAGTACTGTACAGTATGAGTGATTATACTATACATGTTGATGATAACTAGAACCTCACAGTACTGTACAGTATGAGTGTTATACTATACATGTTGATGAGAACTAGAACCCCCACAGTACTGTACAGTATGAGTGATTATACTATACATGTTGATGAGAACTAGAACCCCCACAGTACTGTACAGTATGAGTGATTATACTATACATGTTGATGAGAACTAGAACCCCCACAGTACTGTACAGTATGAGTGATTATACTATACATGTTGATGAGAACTAGAACCCCCACAGTACTGTACAGTATGAGTGATTATACTATACATGTTGATGAGAACTAGAACCCTCACAGTACTGTACAGTATGAGTGATTATACTATACATGTTGATGATAACTAGAACCTCACAGTACTGTACAGTATGAGTGTTATACTATACATGTTGATGAGAACTAGAACCCCCACAGTACTGTACAGTATGAGTGATTATACTATACATGTTGATGAGAACTAGAACCCCCACAGTACTGTACAGTATGAGTGATTATACTATACATGTTGATGAGAACTAGAACCCCCACAGTACTGTACAGTATGAGTGATTATACTATACATGTTGATGAGAACTAGAACCCTCACAGTACTGTACAGTATGAGTGATTATACTATACATGTTGATGATAACTAGAACCTCACAGTACTGTACAGTATGAGTGTTATACTATACATGTTGATGAGAACTAGAACCCCCACAGTACTGTACAGTATGAGTGATTATACTATACATGTTGATGAGAACTAGAACCCTCACAGTACTGTACAGTATGAGTGATTATACTATACACGTTGATGAGAACTAGAACCCTCACAGTACTGTACAGTATGAGTGATTATACTATACACGTTGATGAGAACTAGAACCCCCACAGTACTGTACAGTATGAGTGATTATACTATACATGTTGATGAGAACTAGAACCCCCACAGTACTGTACAGTATGAGTGATTATACTATACATGTTGATGAGAACTAGAACCCTCACAGTACTGTACAGTATGAGTGATTATACTATACATGTTGATGAGAACTAGAACCCCCACAGTACTGTACAGTATGAGTGATTATACTATACATGTTGATGAGAACTAGAACCCCCACAGTACTGTACAGTATGAGTGATTATACTATACACGTTGATGAGAACTAGACCCCTCACAGTACTGTACAGTATGAGTGATTATACTATACATGTTGATGAGAACTAGAACCCCCACAGTACTTTACAGTATGAGTGATTATACTATACATGTTGATGGGAACTAGAACCCCCACAGTACTGTACAGTATGAGTGATTATACTATACATGTTGATGAGAACTAGAACCCCCACAGTACTGTACAGTATGAGTGATTATACTATACATGTTGATGAGAACTAGAACCCTCACAGTACTGTACAGTATGAGTGATTATACTATACATGTTGATGAGAACTAGAACCCTCACAGTTCTGTACAGTATGAGTGATTATACTATACATGTTGATGAGAACTAGAACCCCCACAGTACTGTACAGTATGAGTGATTATACTATACATGTTGATGAGAACTAGAACCCCCACAGTACTGTACAGTATGAGTGATTATACTATACATGTTGATGATGGTTTTATTTTATTATTATTGCAGTACTGGAATTTCAGGAATTTGTTTTTTGTTTCAACTTTTCATTTTTTACAAGTAAATTACTATTTGCAAAGATATAGAAAAGATAAAGGCTATTGAAGCAAATGGCTGTGTTTCTGACTCATTCTTGTTACATATACTTTAGTACAGTCAATAAAGTGAAAAGGTGTTATTCTTATTCTATAATGAAACCCTGAATTATGAACTTTTCTCTTTGAAGTTTGAATGATTTTTCACATAAATCATTATGTCAAAGAGAAAAGTTCATAATTCATGTAATGCTCCCTGTTCTTAGTGCTTTTTTAGGTCAGTGTGTTATGAGTGACAATGTACGCTTTCTGAGTGAGAATTGTTGCCAGTGTTATGGTCGAACAAGCTTATTTTGAGACATGTATGAAGTGCTTTGGTGGTGAGAGGAACTGTTTGGCCAAGATGCATGTTGGTAATGCAGACTGTGTGAAGTGTTTTGAGAAAGTGGCTTCAGTATTGACCGATGCTTGTTAGCCATTGAAAAAAATCTGTAAGGTGCTACCAGCCTCCTGTGGTCTGAATGGGAGAGATTGTCTTGAGAAGGGCCATGCGGCTGCAACACGTCCCCCTTCAACTCTCCATTCTATCTAAAGGACATATACTGCCCAGAGCCTATACATAATGCAGGTATGTTGTAGAGGTCAAACTAATCCTGCCTTGTGATTGCTTCACATGTTTTGCCATGGTAACGTGTGTTCATGATGTGTAACACTGCTGCTGTCTCCTAACTCTTAGGCCACACACACACACACAGCCTCTCTATCTCTCTCACCCCATCTAAACCATGCTACTATAGCAATAGAGTTCTGCAGCTGAACGCTGTTCGTCTCTCCCTGTATAGACGGCTCAGTTGTAGCCGTGATACGACAACGCTCCATCTGTCTATGAGCCATATCATCTAGGCCTCCAGCTGCTGTTGTGTCTGCCACTTTCAGGTGACTGAGGCTTATCTTCCCTCTGCAGAAAGGCCATCCCATCTGTAGCAACATGAGACTAATGTCTCTCTCTCTCTCCATCTCCCTTCCAGTCAGTCTAACCTGACAACTTCCAAAGCTAGCGATTACTCTGTGCTCTTTTCCCTTGACCCCTGTGATGTGTGTGAGATTGTGTGTGTGAGAGAGAGATGGTTTGTGTTTATGTCCATGTGTCACGAGTCCAAGTATCAGTGAAGCAATAACCAACTAGGCTCTGGTACACTATGTGGAGTCCTGCATTAAACATGTCCTTACTTCTAACTTTATCTCAGTAACCCAGTTACTGGATTTAATCAAATAGGGCTTGTACTCTCTGAGTTAAATTGGATTAAAGAGGGTACAAATGTCAGTTTCCCAATCAATGCTAAATGACGTATCTTCAGTCTACAACATGGAGGCATTCATTTAGCAAATAACATTAAATGCTCCGTGCTCTGTCCTAATTGGTTCCTGATTTGCTCTGAGTAGTGGAAGTGGATTCTGATTGGTCATAAGTGGGGCCCTGCTGTAGTAAGCTGGCTGTTTTGATCAAGGTGATGAGGAGTACTAGAGATATTGTAGAAGGCATGCTAATCAGCTGGTTTTCAATATGTAGCCATGTTGGGGCCAGGCGTGGGCACAGTTGCACTGAATTCAATGAGTTATTTAACGTTTCCTAGTGCCGTCTGAAGATATGAGCCACAGAATATGGGAAGGGGCAGGGGGATATTTATGAGAAGAAAGTACTGGAAATGTCTCAATCATTTCTCCCCAAAAATCTCACACTATGCGATGTAATGTACCCACATGTGACTGATTTCTTTCCATTGGTGTAAGCCTACAGTGCTTTTATATCCATGGGTTTTACTAGGTAACTTGGTCATGGTGAGAGCAATAAGAAGTGATTAACAAGCACTTCAAATTTAATTTCCATGTCATACTGAGATGGGTCATGGCTTGCCGGGGAAATTCCCCAAATTATTGTTACATTCAAAGTTCTTAAAATAACTATATCAAATGTCAACTCTGCATGTAGGCTGTAATTCCCTGGCCACAGGATGACATTTGATGTGAACGAGCCAGCCAACTAATTGAACTACAGTGACTCACTGCTTCTCTGGCCTTACTGCTTACCAGTAAGGTTATTAGATTGCAGTTTTATATACCCTAAAATAACTGTCCAGTGTTTCCAGATTTCTATGACCATGCCTCCTGAATCTGACTAAAACATCTGGGTCATTGAGAAATAGGACTGTAGTTGAAAATGTAGACAATGTTTACAAGGCTCAGGTCTGGGTCAAGCTATAGTCCTGATAAAGCTGGTTTGTTCTGGTATACAGTAGTGTTGGTGTAACCCACTGCACAAGCACAGCTAATCCAATGAAACCACTTCCAGTGGGGAGCTGGGGAAGGAGACCCCACCCTGGAGATACCCTTACTGGCTGACCCAGGATCTGTATGATTACAGCTCTCAGCTTCATTAGGAGTGTACATCACAGATCCTTAAACATGTAAACCCTCTTATCAAGAGCAACTTACAGGAGCAATTAGGGTTACGTCCCTTGCTCAAGGGCACATCGGCAGGTGTTTCACCTCTTCGGCTCAGGGATTCAAACCAGCAACCTTTCGGTTACTGGCCCAAGGCTCTTAACCACTAGGCTACCTGCTGCCCCTACAACATTCCAGCGTGTGATGGACATCATCCTGGGGCCTCACGGGGCTCAGTGACAGGGCCTTCCCAGAGACACACAGGATGTGTCCCAAATGGCACCCTATTCCCTATGTAGTGCACTTCATTTGGCCATAGCCCTGGGATTTATTATGTCATACAGGACGTCATGTAGACAGAGGTAAAGAGGTCACACAGGACGTCATGTAGGCAGAGGTAAAGCAGTCACACAGGACATCATGTAGACAGAGGTAAAGCAGTCAGACAGGATGTCAGTGTGCATATAGACAGAGGTAAAGCAGTCACACAGGACATCATGTAGACAGAGGTAAAGCAGTCAGACAGGACGTCATGTAGACAGAGGTAAAGCAGTCATACAGGACATCATGTAGACAGAGGTAAAGCAGTCAGACAGGACGTCATGTAGACAGAGGTAAAGCAGTCAGACAGGACGTCATGTAGACAGAGGTAAAACAGTCAGACAGGACGTCATGTAGATAGAGGTAAAGTAGTCATACAGGACATCATGTAGACAGAAGTAAAGCAGTCAGACAGGATGTCAGTGTGCATGTAGACAGAGGTAAAGCAGCACATCACCAACATTACATACATGTAGCATGGGTCACCTACCATAACAACACTCTGGTTCTTCTCTATGTCATTAATGCTGTTTGAATCCCTGGCTGTGTCCCAAATGGCCCCCTAATCTCCTTTAGAGTGCACTACGAAGGCCCACATGCCTCTAGTCAAAATTGTTACAGGGAATAGGGTGCCATTTCAGACACACTCCCTGTATGGCCAAAGCCAGAGTAGAGACTACAGAAGAGACTATAGCAGAGACTACAGCAGAGACTACAGTATAGACTACAGCAGAGACTACAGCATAGACCACAGTATAGACTACAGCAGAGACTACAGCAGAGACTACAGCATAGACCACAGTATAGACCACAGTATAGACTACAGCAGAGACTACAGCAGAGACTACAGTATAGACTACAGCAGAGACTACAGCAGAGACTACAGTATAGACTACAGCAGAGACTACAGCAGAGACTACAGTATAGACTACAGCAGAGACTACAGCAGAGACTACAGTATAGACTACAGCAGAGACTACAGCAGAGACTACAGCAGAGACTACAGTATAGACTACAGCAGAGACTACAGCAGAGACTACAGCAGAGACCACAGTATAGACCACAGTATAGACTACAGCAGAGACTA
Source organism: Salvelinus namaycush (assembly GCF_016432855.1). Taxonomy (NCBI): domain Eukaryota; kingdom Metazoa; phylum Chordata; class Actinopteri; order Salmoniformes; family Salmonidae; genus Salvelinus; species Salvelinus namaycush. Next base: position 18,955,839 of record NC_052346.1, on the reverse strand, counting down.
CAGCAGAGACTACAGTATAGACTACAGCAGAGACTACAGCAGAGACTACAGTATAGACTACAGCAAAGACTACAGCAGAGACTACAGCAGAGACTACAGCAGAGACTACAGTATAGACTACAGCAGAGACTACAGCAGAGACTACAGTATAGACCACAGTATAGACTACAGCAGACTACAGTATAGACTACAGCAGAGACTACAGTATAGACTACAGCGGAGACCACAGTATAGACTACAGCAGAGACTACAGCAGAGACTACAGCATAGACTACAGCAGAGACCACAGTATAGACCACAGTATAGACTACAGTATAGACTACAATATAGACTACAGTATAGACTACAGCAGAGACTACAGCAGAGACTACAGTATAGACTACAGCAGAGACTACAGTATAGACTACAGTATAGACTACAGCAGAGACTACAGCAGAGACTACAGTATAGACTACAGCAGAGACTACAGTATAGACTACAGTATAAACTACAGTATAGACTACAGCAGAGACTACAGCAGAGACTACAGCAAAGACTACAGCAGAGACTACAGCAGAGACTACAGCAGAGACTACAGTATAGACTACAGCAGAGACTACAGTATAGACTACAGCAGAGACTACAGCAGAGACTACAGCAGAGACTACAGTATAGACTACAGTATAGACCACAGTATAGACCACAGTATAGACCACAGTATAGACTACAGCAGAGACTACAGCAGAGACTACAGCAGAGACTACAGTATAGACTACAGTATAGACCACAGTATAGACCACAGTATAGACCACAGTATAGACTACAGTATAGACTACAGCAGAGACTACAGCAGAGACTACAGTATAGACTACAGCAGAGACTACAGCAGAGACTACAGCAGAGACTACAGTATAGACTACAGCAGAGACTACAGCAGACTACAGCAGAGACTATAGTATAGACTACAGCAGAGACTACAGCAGAGACTACAGCAGAGACTATAGTATAGACTTCAGCAGAGACTACAGCAGAGACTACAGTATAGACTACAGTATAGACTACAGTATAGACTACAGCAGAGACTACAGTATAGACTACAGTATAGACTACAGTATAGACTACAGCCTTTGAAGTGATCAGGTGGTCATGCATGAATGTGTTGCAGCTCTAATCTATATTAATGCAACAGCTCTGTGGTTCCAAGTCCTTATTGGCTCCTGACACCCAGTAAAAGGTCACCCTTGTTTTTAATTTGCCTCAGTTTAACTCAATACCCAGTCGAAAAGATAAGGCTATTTTTGAGAGCTGACGTCAGTCTTGTATGAGATATTACATTCCAAGGGTGTTGAAATCAATCATGTATACAGTAATTCATCACATGTTAATTCTGTGTAAGGTTCTGTATTTATTTTCTTAGTCAACCTTATGTTCTGTTTTTTTGTGTTCTTGAACGTAGCCCTGTCGTACATTTTTGTTCATTGATTTCACCTGGTCTCATCAGCTCCTTATTCAGCTCCTTATTTAGTTCAGTTCATTCTGTTTGTGCCTTTGTGAGGTATTGTTCGTTTTGACTCTACTAAGCCTTTTCCTAGCTCGTTTGTGAGAGCCAGTTATAGCCTTCAGTCCTAGTTTTGATTCACCTGCCTGTTTGCCTACCTGTGTATGACCATTGCCTGCCTGTGACCACGATTCTTGCTTTCTGCGAAGGCGAAATTAACACCTGCCACGCCCTGCGCGTGAATCTACACCTCTTTCTCCCTGAGTATTCATTACATTCTGCATACAAGCTCTAATGATTGAAGAGGAGCTTTATTCAACCTACACTGTAACCTTGATCTGAAACAATAAAAGCTAACATGTAAATGTCATCTAAATGACTGGACCTAATGTTCCCCTAGTAAAGTTATACAGTTACAATTTCATTAATGTTTGGTGCTGAATTATCTGGCTCTTAATTTATTTTATGGAGGTAGACTAATAAAGTTGACTTGACGCATAACTCTCCTTCCTCGTTATGTTCACGCTTCTCATTGTCATGAATATTAACTCTGGTCAGCTCCTAAGAAAGACCCTGCTAATGTATATTAGCTGACTGACAGAACAGGGCCTGTAAATATTTCATGTCCAGTCACTAATGACTGGCTGATGTCTTTGATGCACTGGAATGTAATGGTCTCCTTGGTATGTTAAAAATTCATAAACACGGGGAACCCCTCTCTGCATGCACGATTAGAAGACATATTGAGTGTTTCTTCTCATATTGTCTCATATATATTATCTTCTTTCAAATGTTATGTTGACTTGGATGTTTGTACAGTACAGTGTATCCATGGTGTGACTGAGTGTTTAGAAGACGCTCAATACATCACTATCTGTGACCTGGTATGTCTCCACTTTCTAGGGAGAAAATGCCTTGATTTCCCCCGGTGGTATTTATTCAAACCGGGTTCTGCCTTTTTGACTGCATGGAGCCCCTGCAACATTGTAGCACATGATGACTATTATCCTGACAACGCATTAGTATTAGTAGTACCCGCTGTCCAGAGAATCACACCCTGAAGTTGTCCCTTCAGCACCTCCTCTACACATGACAGGAACCTGGACAGTGGCACCAGGCATGTCCTTTACCACCGTCTACCTCCGGTTTCTCTGAACTAGCCATTCCTCCTGAGGCTACTCTGCAATCACCATTGCAGGGGACTTTGCCCTCCACTTTTGCAGATCTGTCGATAGCTCCAAACCAATTCACCTGAAGCCACTCTACAGACTGCAATCATCAACCCAGCAATCAGCCTGGCATGGCTAAAAGGCTGCCTCCGGCTCCATCCCAAATGGTACCCTTCTCCAGTCTAAAGCCTGCGTTCTGTTCTCTGTTATGTTGTATTTCCCCCCTGTGCCTCTTCATAACCCCATGGACTGCTCTCAGTACCCATGAGCCTTGATCAAGTCCCCCTCCGGTGCCTCCCTAACCTCTGGTCAAGTTTTGCTTATCAGAACTTTCTATTTTAATGTTGGCTCATTACACTCAACAATGTTGGTTTGTGTTTCTGTTGTGCATCCACTAGTACTGGGTCACTGGCCTATCACACAGTGCCACAGAGTAATACAAGACAGGTCAGGATTATACCAAATGTGATGATTGCACCAGTACCAAATGTGTACCCTTCTCTCTCGCTCTCGCTCTCGCTCTGATCTAGATCTTTTAAGACTGGAGTACGTTCCAGGACACCTACCCAGGGACAACCAGGGTTTAATCATGGAGCTGAGTACTGTTAATGCAGGCTAAATAGTGTGGTGCATTGTGGAGATTCCATGTCCAGGGTGTTGATTGGCTCTGACAATTCTCAGGTAGTGTTCAGCGTTGCTGCGTCTTGTGCATAGAGGTGAGCTCAGCATTTCAAATCACTGTTTTTCTCCTCAACAATGTTCACCACAATGCATCGTCTGCTAATACTAATGAGCAAAGGCTCTTGGTTAATTCCTGCTTTTCTACTGGTTGGTTGTAGTGTAATGGTTGTTGTCTTGCCTTGCTCTCTGATGACGGCACATGACGATGATGACAAACAGGAGATGCTCTAGGGCTCATTGGGGGGATGACGGGGGAATATTTCCCAACCGTCACTGATGAAGCCTCTGAGGACCAACCAACCAACCAAAACCCAGCGGTGATGTATATACAGGAAAAGTGTAAAGAGCAACATGAAGCGATTTCCTGCAAAGTGCTCTCATGCTCTGGATAATAGTGTTCTCCAGTTGAACAGGGGATCACTTTGTGTTTTTAGCCATTTAGCCATTAGACATCACATTTAGACAATTGTTAGTGATCGAAAAGGAGTATGAAAAGCATTGTATGAAGAGTCCTCGTAACCTCAACGAATTACACGTAGACCATACCACGATGACCGTACCATGGTGACTGTACCACATACACCATACCACGATGACCTATCTTTCCGATTTGGTTCTGCCGTACATACCTACACGTACGCTACGGTCACAAGACGCAGGCCTCCTTACTGGCCCTAGAATTTCTTAGCAAACAGCTGGAGGCAGGGCTTTCTCCTATAGAGCTCAATTTTTATGGAATGGTCTGCCGATCCATGTGAGAGACGCAGACTCGGTCTCAACCTTTAAGTCTGAAGGTGAACGGAAAGGCACTGGAGCAACGAACCGCCCTTGCTGTCTCTGCCTGGCCGGTTCCCCTCTCTCTGCTGGGATTCTCTGCTTCTAACCCTATTACAGGGGCTGAGTCACTGGCTTACTGGTGCTCTTCCATGCCGTCCTTAGGAGGGGTGCGTCACTTGAGTGGGTTGAGTCACTGATGTGATCTTCCTGTCCGGGTTGGCGCCCCCCCTTGGGTTGTGCCGTGGCGGAGATCTTTGTGGGCTATACTCGGCCTTGTCTCAGGATGGTAAGTTGGTGGTTGAAGATATCCCTCTAGTGGTGTGGGGGCTGCGCTTTGGCAAAGCGGGTGGGGTTAAATCCTGCCTGTTTGGCCCTGTCCGGGGGTATCATCGGAGACCATACCACAGTGACCATACCAAGATCACCATACCACAGTGGCCATACCAAGATGATCATACCACAGTGACCATACCAAGATGACCATACAAAGATGACCATACCAAGATGATCATACCAAGATGACCATACCACAGTGGCCATACCAAGATGACCATACCACAGTGACCATACCAAGATGACCATACAAAGATGACCATACCAAGATGACCATACCAAGATGACCATACCATAGTGACCATACCACAGTGACCATACCAAGATGACCATACCACGATGACCATACCACAGTGACCATACCACGATGACCATACCAAGATGACCATACCAAGATGACCATACCACAGTGACCATACCACAGTGACCATACCAAGATGACCATACCCCAGTGACCATACCACGATGACCATACCAAGATGACCATACCACAGTGACCATACCAAGATGACCATACCAAGATGACCATACCACACTGACCATACCACAGTGACCATACCAAGATGACCATACCACAGTGACCATTCCACAGTGACCATACCACAGTGCAAATATTACCAATAACACAGGTGGTGGAACCTGGAATAGTACTTAATGTACTTTAATGTACTTAATATAGTCTTCTCTGGGAGCTCTGGGAGCTTTGACCAGTAACGAGGTAGACCAGCCAACCAGGCCTCTGTTGGCAGTCTACTGGATGAACCAGCTTGACCTCCATCTCTGCTTATTACTTAAAACTGAAGTAGTCTAGCTTGCTGGAGGCTGCCACCACCAGGGCCGGATGAGCAAATGCTTGATCGTTGTGATAGCCTCATGTTTTACCGGTAAGCCTACGGGGTACCCCCACTATTTATTTGGTCAGGACTCCGTACTGGACCGTACTTGCTTACTTTCACCTGTGGTACATTTAAACATGTGCCCTATTTGATTAACAGCTGTGATGTCTTTTTGGCTTTTCTAATAAATCAGTCACCCAACCAAGGCAGCAGGCTGGTGGAACCTCCTCCCCCTATCTGATGACCAGCAGAGAGGCACTAGGCTCTCTACTCTAATAGGGGCTGGTCTCCTCCTTTGGCGGTTGCAGTAAAAAAAGAAAGAGCATTATATTTGAAGCCCCTGGGTGGTTAATATGACCCTGACCGTGATTGCAGCCATGTCCTGTATTCAGGGGGATTAGAACACTTCTCAAGGCCAGGGTTTCAAGGTCAAAGTAGGGTGCCGTATTCAGTAGGCGCTGGAGTCGGAACTGGAGGAGAAAACCAAGAGTGCTGATACATTTATGATGATACATGGGAGTTCAAGAAAGCTAGCAGCTGTCTCAGTGATGGAAATGGATCATGGAAAATTACAGCTCTGACAGTACTGTTATTATGAGTATTGCATGGAATAGTACTACTATACTGTAGTAGATGACTGTGGTGAAAAGTGCTGTCCCCATGCCGCCTGTCTTACAAAATAGTCAGATGTGTTACTGCTATAGCTCTAGTTGCATTAAGGGTCGGGGTAATTCATTTCCACTACTCTTTTTACAATTCTGTTGAAAAGTCACAGAATCTGGTGATAAGTGCAATGTTGAACTTTTGAAGCTGTGCATTTTGCCCCTTGATTCTTCATCCCTTAGACAATATACACAATGTAAACACACGCACTTACCCCACACTCTCATCTCTACCACTACCACGCTTTGTGTCCAGAACTGAAACGATCTGACTGAAATGAAAAGACCTGAATCCCCAGAGCTTACTTTCATCTGGCCTCCTTACTCCCTCTCTCCTTACTCCCTCTCTCCTCCTTGTCTCCTCTCTCTCTACTCCTTCTCTCCTCTCTCCTTACGCCCTCTCTCCTTTCTCTCTACTCCTTCTCTCCTCTCTCCTTACGCCCTCTCTATTCTCTCTACTCCTCTCCTCTCTCTCTACTCCTTCTCTCCTCTCTCCTTACGCCCTCTCTATTCTCTCTACTCCTCTCCTCTCTCTCTACTCCTTCTCTCCTCTCTCCTTACGCCCTCTCTATTCTCTCTACTCCTCTCCTCTCTCTCTACTCCTTCTCTCCTCTCTCCTTACTCCATCTCTCCTTTCTCTCTCTCTCCTCTCTCTCTACTCCTTCTCTCCTCTCTCCTTACGCCCTCTCTCCTCTCTCTACTTCTCTCCTCTCTCTCCTCCCTCTCTCACATCTCTCTACTCCCTCTCTCCTCTCTCTCTACTCCCTCTCTCCTCTCTCTCTCTACTCCCTCTCTCCTCTCTCACTCCCTCTCTCACTCCAGAACATCTTCCTGATGTGAGAGAATTTCATCCATTCTGACAGCCGCTACAGGGCAGAGAGAGGGGGAGAAAGAGAGAGAGGAGGAGACTGGGAGAGGGGGAGAAAGAGAGAGCGAGAAGAGTACTTTCTGTACAGAAACAAACCAGGGTTGAACATAGATTTAATTATTATGGCAGTCTATTTTTAGAGGGCTCCACTATCCCAAAACAGCACCACAGGCCCCACATGGTCAATAGAATCTGGTCATCTATATTACAAGTGATCCAACATATGACCTCTTGGTTTGTAACTGTGATCTCTGTGTCCCTGAGCAAGTCCCTGCTGCTGCAGTTGGGAAGTGTGTGTGACCTTCGACAGCAAAGACTCCATCCTTCTCAAGCATTACGAGGGTGGGCACCATCTTAAAGAGAGAGATGGAGAGAGTGAAGGCAACACATCAGGCATTTTATGAGGAAGAGAGAGTGAAAGAGGGGAGGAGAGAGAGAGAAAGAGGGGAGGAGAGAGAGTGAAAGAGGGGAGGAGAGAGAGTGAAAGAGGGGAGAGAGCGTGAGAAAGAGGGGAGGAGAGAGAGAGAAAGAGGGGAGGAGAGAGAGTGAAAGAGGGGAGGAGAGAGAGTGAAAGAGGGGAGGAGAGAGTGAGAAAGAGGGGAGGAGAGAGAGAGAAAGAGGGGGAGGATAGAGTTTACTCCCTAATGAATCAGAATGTATTAGATCTATCCCCTACTTGCTTTCATCTGTAACCGAACCAATGTCAGCCTCAGGTGTGAAGATTCTCCACAGGTGAGAGAGTGAGATGATGAACAGGAAGCCTAGTGGCCTGCACACTACAGGATGTGTTCTCTATAGTCATAGTGGACAGGAAGCCTAGTGGCCCGCACACTACAGGATGTGTTCTCTATAGTCATAGTGGACAGGAAGCCTAGTGGCCCGCACACTACAGGATGTGTTCTCTATAGTCATAGTGGACAGGAAGCCTAGTGGCCCGCACACTACAGGATGTGTTCTCTATAGTCATAGTGGACAGGAAGCCTAGTGGCCCGCACACTACAGGGTGTGTTCTCTATAGTCATAGTGGACAGGAAGTCTAGTGGCCCGCACACTACAGGATGTGTTCTCTATAGTCATAGTGGACAGGAAGCCTAGTGGCCTGCACACTACAGGGTGTGTTCTCTATAGTCATAGTGGACAGGAAGCCTAGTGGCCTGCACACTACAGGATGTGTTCTCTATAGTCATAGTGGACAGGAAGCCTAGTGGCCCGCACACTACAGGATGTGTTCTCTATAGTCATAGTGGACAGGAAGCCTAGTGGCCCGCACACTACAGGATGTGTTCTCTATAGTCATAGTGGACAGGAAGCCTAGTGGCCTGCACACTACAGGATGTGTTCTCTATAGTCATAGTGGACAGGAAGCCTAGTGGCCTGCACACTACAGGATGTGTTCTCTATAGTCATAGTGGACAGGAAGCCTAGTGGCCCACACACTACAGGATGTGTTCTCTATAGTCATAGTGGACAGGAAGCCTAGTGGCCCGCACACTACAGGATGTGTTCTCTATAGTCATAGTGGACAGGAAGCCTAGTGGCCCGCACACTACAGGATGTGTTCTCTATAGTCATAGTGGACAGGAAGCCTAGTGGCCCGCACACTACAGGATGTGTTCTCTATAGTCATAGTGGACAGGAAGCCTAGTGGCCCGCACACTACAGGATGTGTTCTCTATAGTCATAGTGGACAGGAAGCCTAGTGGCCTGCACACTACAGGATGTGTTCTCTATAGTCATAGTGGACAGGAAGCTTAGTGGCCCGCACACTACAGGATGTGTTCTCTATAGTCATAGTGGACAGGAAGCCTAGTGGCCCGCACACTACAGGATGTGTTCTCTATAGTCATAGTGGACAGGAAGCCTAGTGGCCTGCACACTACAGGATGTGTTCTCTATAGTCATAGTGGACAGGAAGCCTAGTGGCCCGCACACTACAGGATGTGTTCTCTATAGTCATAGTGGACAGGAAGCTTAGTGGCCCGCACACTACAGGATGTGTTCTCTATAGTCATAGTGGACAGGAAGCTTAGTGGCCCGCACACTACAGGATGTGTTCTCTATAGTCATAGTGGACAGGAAGCCTAGTGGCCTGCACACTACAGGATGTGTTCTCTATAGTCATAGTGGACAGGAAGCCTAGTGGCCCGCACACTACAGGGTGTGTTCTCTATAGTCATAGTGGACAGGAAGCCTAGTGGCCCGCACACTACAGGATGTGTTCTCTATAGTCATAGTGGACAGGAAGCCTAGTGGCCCGCACACTACAGGATGTGTTCTCTATAGTCATAGTGGACAGGAAGCCTAGTGGCCCGCACACTACAGGATGTGTTCTCTATAGTCATAGTGGACAGGAAGCCTAGTGGCCTGCACACTACAGGATGTGTTCTCTATAGTCATAGTGGACAGGAAGCCTAGTGGCCTGCACACTACAGGATGTGTTCTCTATAGTCATAGTGGACAGGAAGCCTAGTGGCCCGCACACTACAGGATGTGTTCTCTATAGTCATAGTGGACAGGAAGCCTAGTGGCCCGCACACTACAGGATGTGTTCTCTATAGTCATAGTGGACAGGAAGCCTAGTGGCCCGCACACTACAGGATGTGTTCTCTATAGTCATAGTGGACAGGAAGCCTAGTGGCCTGCACACTACAGGATGTGTTCTCTATAGTCATAGTGGACAGGAAGCCTAGTGGCCCGCACACTACAGGATGTGTTCTCTATAGTCATAGTGGACAGGAAGCCTAGTGGCCCGCACACTACAGGATGTGTTCTCTATAGTCATAGTGGACAGGAAGCCTAGTGGTCTGCACACTACAGGATGTGTTCTCTATAGTCATAGTGGACAGGAAGCCTAGTGGCCCGCACACTACAGGATGTGTTCTCTATAGTCATAGTGGACAGGAAGCCTAGTGGCCCGCACACTACAGGATGTGTTATCTATAGTCATAGTGGACAGGAAGCCTAGTGGTCTGCACACTACAGGATGTGTTATCTATAGTCATAGTGGACAGGAAGCCTAGTGGCCTGCACACTACAGGATGTGTTCTCTATAGTCATAGTGGACAGGAAGCCTAGTGGCCCACACACTACAGGATGTGTTCTCTATAGTCATAGTGGACAGGAAGCCTAGTGGCCTGCACACTACAGGATGTGTTCTCTATAGTCATAGTGGACAGGAAGCCTAGTGGCCCGCACACTACAGGATGTGTTCTCTATAGTCATAGTGGACAGGAAGCCTAGTGGCCCGCACACTACAGGGTGTGTTCTCTATAGTCATAGTGGACAGGAAGCCTAGTGGCCCGCACACTACAGGATGTGTTCTCTATAGTCATAGTGGACAGGAAGCCTAGTGGCCTGCACTACAGGGTGTGTTCTCTATAGTCATAGTGGACAGGAAGCCTAGTGGCCTGCACACTACAGGATGTGTTCTCTATAGTCATAGTGGACAGGAAGCCTAGTGGCCTGCACACTACAGGATGTGTTCTCTATAGTCATAGTGGACAGGAAGCCTAGTGGCCCGCACACTACAGGATGTGTTCTCTATAGTCATAGTGGACAGGAAGCCTAGTGGCCCGCACACTACAGGATGTGTTCTCTATAGTCATAGTGGACAGGAAGCCTAGTGGCCCGCACACTACAGGATGTGTTCTCTATAGTCATAGTGGACAGGAAGCCTAGTGGCCCGCACACTACAGGATGTGTTCTCTATAGTCATAGTGGACAGGAAGCCTAGTGGCCCGCACACTACAGGATGTGTTCTCTATAGTCATAGTGGACAGGAAGCCTAGTGGCCCGCACACTACAGGATGTGTTCTCTATAGTCATAGTGGACAGGAAGCTTAGTGGCCCGCACACTACAGGATGTGTTCTCTATAGTCATAGTGGACAGGAAGCCTAGTGGCCCGCACACTACAGGATGTGTTCTCTATAGTCATAGTGGACAGGAAGCCTAGTGGCCCGCACACTACAGGGTGTGTTCTCTATAGTCATAGTGGACAGGAAGCCTAGTGGCCCGCACACTACAGGATGTGTTCTCTATAGTCATAGTGGACAGGAAGCCTAGTGGCCCGCACACTACAGGATGTGTTCTCTATAGTCATAGTGGACAGGAAGCCTAGTGGCCCGCACACTACAGGATGTGTTCTCTATAGTCATAGTGGACAGGAAGCCTAGTGGCCCGCACACTACAGGATGTGTTCTCTATAGTCATAGTGGACAGGAAGCCTAGTGGCCCGCACACTACAGGATGTGTTCTCTATAGTCATAGTGGACAGGAAGCCTAGTGGCCCGCACACTACAGGATGTGTTCTCTATAGTCATAGTGGACAGGAAGCCTAGTGGCCCGCACACTACAGGATGTGTTCTCTATAGTCATAGTGGACAGGAAGCTTAGTGGCCCGCACACTACAGGATGTGTTCTCTATAGTCATAGTGGACAGGAAGCCTAGTGGCCCGCACACTACAGGATGTGTTCTCTATAGTCATAGTGGACAGGAAGCCTAGTGGCCCGCACACTACAGGGTGTGTTCTCTATAGTCATAGTGGACAGGAAGCCTAGTGGCCCGCACTACAGGGTGTGTTCTCTATAGTCATAGTGGACAGGAAGCCTAGTGGCCCGCACTACAGGGTGTGTTCTCTATAGTCATAGTGGACAGGAAGCCTAGTGGCCCACACACTACAGGATGTGTTCTCTATAGTCATAGTGGACAGGAAGCCTAGTGGCCCGCACACTACAGGATGTGTTCTCTATAGTCATAGTGGACAGGAAGCCTAGTGGCCCGCACTACAGGGTGTGTTCTCTATAGTCATAGTGGACAGGAAGCCTAGTGGCCCGCACACTACAGGATGTGTTCTCTATAGTCATAGTGGACAGGAAGCCTAGTGGCCCGCACACTACAGGATGTGTTCTCTATAGTCATAGTGGACAGGAAGCCTAGTGGCCCGCACACTACAGGATGTGTTCTCTATAGTCATAGTGGACAGGAAGCCTAGTGGCCCGCACACTACAGGATGTGTTCTCTATAGTCATAGTGGACAGGAAGCCTAGTGGCCCGCACACTACAGGATGTGTTCTCTATAGTCATAGTGGACAGGAAGCCTAGTGGCCCGCACACTACAGGGTGTGTTCTCTATAGTCATAGTGGACAGGAAGTCTAGTGGCCTGCACTACAGGGTGTGTTCTCTATAGTCATAGTGGACAGGAAGCCTAGTGGCCTGCACACTACAGGATGTGTTCTCTATAGTCATAGTGGACAGGAAGCCTAGTGGCCTGCACACTACAGGGTGTGTTCTCTATAGTCATAGTGGACAGGAAGCCTAGTGGCCCGCACACTACAGGATGTGTTCTCTATAGTCATAGTGGACAGGAAGCCTAGTGGCCCGCACACTACAGGATGTGTTCTCTATAGTCATAGTGGACAGGAAGCCTAGTGGCCTGCACACTACAGGATGTGTTCTCTATAGTCATAGTGGACAGGAAGCCTAGTGGCCCACACACTACAGGATGTGTTCTCTATAGTCATAGTGGACAGGAAGCCTAGTGGCCTGCACTACAGGGTGTGTTCTCTATAGTCATAGTGAACAGGAAGCCTAGTGGCCCGCACACGACAGGATGTGTTCTCTATAGTCATAGTGGACAGGAAGCCTAGTGGCCCGCACACTACAGGATGTGTTCTCTATAGTCATAGTGGACAGGAAGCCTAGTGGCCCGCACACTACAGGATGTGTTCTCTATAGTCATAGTGGACAGGAAGCCTAGTGGCCTGCACACTACAGGATGTGTTCTCTATAGTCATAGTGGACAGGAAGCCTAGTGGCCCGCACACTACAGGATGTGTTCTCTATAGTCATAGTGGACAGGAAGCCTAGTGGCCCGCACACTACAGGATGTGTTCTCTATAGTCATAGTGGACAGGAAGCCTAGTGGCCCGCACACTACAGGATGTGTTCTCTATAGTCATAGTGGACAGGAAGCCTAGTGGCCCACACACTACAGGATGTGTTCTCTATAGTCATAGTGGACAGGAAGCCTAGTGGCCTGCACACTACAGGATGTGTTCTCTATAGTCATAGTGGACAGGAAGCCTAGTGGCCCGCACACTACAGGATGTGTTCTCTATAGTCATAGTGGACAGGAAGCCTAGTGGTCTGCACACTACAGGATGTGTTCTCTATAGTCATAGTGGACAGGAAGCCTAGTGGCCCGCACACTACAGGATGTGTTCTCTATAGTCATAGTGCGTTCCGAGCACAGGAGGCTGGTGAGGGGAGGGCTGCTCATAATAAAGTCTGGAATGGATTTAATGGAATGGGATTAGAACAGATAGAGACCATGTGATTGATACCATTCCGTTAATTCCGTTGCAGACATTACTATAAGCCTGTCCTCCTCAATTAAGGTGCCACCAGCCACCTGTGTTTCCAAGTACTTGCTAAACCAGTCCAATCATTGTTGGACCATACTTTCCTGCATTACATTCTCCGGTGTCATGTATCATATGAGTGTGTGTTCTGGACACATTGCGTAATAAGAGACTTGCATAGAAAAGCAGCCAAAGCCATTCTGAAAATTGAAACTGTTTTGCAAGCACATACATGTACGCTGGTGTCTGCTCCTCCCAATGTCAATGGAGAAAGTTGCATAATTGTACCAGACACATTATTCACTGTACACCTTCCATTGCTCATCATGTCTAAAACACAGCATTCATTTGTTTCTCCATCTAAGCTTCTATTTTGGGGTATACTCTATGCTCTGTATCCTTACACCTTTGTTTACAGACGCTCTATTCCCCACTTATCCTCGTCCAGCAGTAAGCACTAGCCACTGTGTAATCTTAGTGATTCCGTATTGGGTACTTTAAGTAATCACTCTAAATCCCTGCGTTGATTCAATTCCTTGTTGGGGCAATTGGAGAGAGAATCTGCTGCTTTTTAATTTGTTTTGTATGATGAGCCCTGGAATGACGTTCATTAACGTGGTGCATGGTGTTAGTCCTAAAACAGCAGCTCCCCTCTGGAGCATCATGCGGTCAGAAGGGCTCCCCAGGGCAGAAAGGGGAGCACCAGTATATATATCTTGTGCATGTTATGTTTTCACATTAACGATTTTGATGAGAGTACTCCTATATCTGGTTGTTTTTTACATATAAAATACCCACCATATTTTGATGGGAGTACTCTTACAAATAATCAAATTAAATCAAATCAAAGTTTATTTGTCACATGAAAGACTACAACAGTAGTACACCATATATTCAAATGTTTACCGACTATATACAATGAAAATAAATCCACCTGTTTTTGATGACCATGAAAGAGTACTAATCTCTCCTATGTATTAAAGAATCTTTCGCTATAATACATGAAATGTGAAAACTGTTTTTTATTAAAGATAGCTGAACCTGCATTCCCCCCTCCCCTCTATGTGGTGGAAGCCTCATGTACAACCAAGCAGGTATGTACTGCAATATATTACGTATTGTTTTCACATGGAATATCCACCTGTTTTTGATGACCATGAAAGGACGCTAATCTCTCAACGTAAAACTTTCTTTTTTTTTTTTACTCTGCACACTCCCACACATCTCACTGCTTTGCTATGAAAGCCTCTTGTACAACCAGACAGTGTCTTTCACCTACTGGAGGTATAGTATATATCGTTAACCAAGCTGAAATGCTATTCGCAGCTTAAAAAGGGAAAAATATGATGTTTTCAAACATCATCAGGCCTAGAGGACAGGACAGGACATCCGCTCCCTCATTAGCCGGCCTTGTCTCTCGCTTGGCTGCATCCCCATCCCGCACAGGCCCACCAGAGAGCTGGATGTCTTGGATAGGCCCCATGAATCATTGACCAAAACACTCTATATCTCATTTGAGTCACATGTCTTTAGACGAATGTCTTGCGTCATTGGTTAATTGGAGTCTGCAGGGATCTCATGACTAGTGGTGCTGAATGTGTGGGTTTGAATATCTTACCTACAGACCATAATAGCTGCAGTGTGGATAGCTCGCAGAATCACGGAACTGTAGGAGATGATTATCGTGTTCACACACCATAATAATGTAACTATGTGAGCCTAGTGGGTGGCCTTGCGGTTCGAGCGCTGGGCCATTAACCAAGAGGTTGCTAGTAAAAATTCCCAAGCCAACAAGATGAAAAATCTGTCAATGTACCCTTGAGCAAGGCAGGTAATTGCTCCACGATCACTGTTGATAATGGCAAACCCAGGCTGTGACCTCTCAGGGAGATATGCAACACATTTCCCAGTCATGCATGTAAAGCGCTCTTGTAAATTAGACAAATATAGGCACTCACCAACTTATTATTAATTTGTTCTGAAATGGTTGTGATGATGATGTTGGGTACTATATTTATTGAATATTATATGAATCCTATACATTTAAATGAACAATTTAGGTGCTATCAATTAGCTATATTTATCAGAGTTCAAATAATCTTTCAACAAAATAATGTCTCAGTAATGCTAACCTTATCTGTTTCTAACTACAGAAACGATTTCAGAAAAATCTGAGACGGTGGGTGTTTAAACCTTTCTTGTGCTTTTTGAGGTGGAACAACAATTTATTATTATATTACAATTCCCACCAACTGGGTTAACCCTATTAGTGCGATGCATAGGATGTTCACCTTTCACCCCACTCGACCCGGGTTCGCTTCCCTGTCCCACTGTTTGCTACAACAATACCACATCCTGGACTTAATGTACTCAATCACATGAATACACTTAATTAACCTAGAACAGTTAGCAAATACCTATTTCGACCAACACCAGTGATTATCCTCACTGATACGACTGTTATATCATCTGCTTGTATCGTCTTCCTTTTATTTCCCGCTTTTGTTCAGTGTGGACAGTGCACAGGATCTTTCATCTTTACCGATTGCAGATGATTAAAAAAAGACGAGAAAAGTGGGATGAAAAGAGAGATAGTGGGTCTCGGTAGTCAGGCGCACCAATTCTGGAACCTAAAAATTTGCTTTAACCTCACCGCACTTGACATGTGTAGATAGAGAGAGCGATAGATTCATTGCTGTCCACACAGAAGAAAATTGTGTCCACAGCCTTTTGGTTACATACGATTTAAAAGTCAAAACTCTAGAACATACCAGAATCAGAAACACATACAACACAGATATAATGGCTTGAAATAAATCCATCATACAGTAGCAGTCAAAAGTTTGGACACACCCACTCAATCAAGGTTTTTTCTTTATTTGTACTATTTTCTACATTGTAGAATAATAGTGAAGACATCAAAACTATGAAATAACACATATGGAATCATGCAGAATCATGACAGCTTTGCACACTCTTGGCATTCTCTCAACCAGCTTCATGAGGTAGTCACCTGAAATGCATTTCAATTAACAGGTGTGCCTTATTAAAAGTTCCTTTGTGGAATTTCTTTCCTTATTAATCCGTTTGAGCCAATCAGTTTTGTGACAAGGTAGGGGTTGTACAGTATACAGAATATTGCCCTATTTGATAAAAGACCAAGTCCATATTATGGCAAGATCAGCTCAAATAAGCAAAGAGAAATGACAGTCCATCATTACTTTAAGACATGAAGGTCAGTAAATCCGGAAAATGTCAAGAACTTTGAAAGTTTCTTCAAGTGCAGTCGCAAAAATCATCAAGCACTATGATGAAACTGTCTTTCATGAGGACCACCACAGGAAAGGAAGACCCAGAGTTACCTCTGCTGCAGAAGATAAGTTCATTAGAGTTACCAGCCTCAGAAATTGCAGCCACAGAGTTCAAGTAAAAAAATGCTTCACAGAGTTCAAGTAACAGACACATCAACTGTTCAGAGGAGACTGTGGAAATCAGACCTTCATGGTCGAATTGCTGCAAAGAAACGACTACTAAAGGACACCAATGAGAAGAAGAGACTTGCTTGGGCCAAGAAATATGAGCAATGGACATTAGACCGGTGGAAATCTCTCCTTTCGTCTAATGAGTCCAAATTTGAGATTTTTGGTTCCTACCGCCGTGTCTTTGTGAGATACAGAGTAGGTGGACGGATGATCTCCACATGTGTGGTTCCACCATGAAGCATGGAGGAGGAGGTGTGATGGTGTGGGGTGCTTTGCTGGGGACACTGTCTGTGATTTATTTAGAATTCAATGCACACTTAACAATCTTGAGAGAATGCCAAGAGTGTGCAAAGTTGTCATCAAGGCAAAGGGTGGCTACTTTGAACAATCTCAAATATAACATATTTTTTGATTTGTTTAACACTTTTTTTGGTTACTACATGATTCCATATGTGTTATATCATAGTTTTGATGTCTTCACTTTTATTCTACAATGTAGAAAATAGTCAAAATATAGAAAAACCCTGGAATGAGTAGGTGTGTACAAACTTTTGACTACTACAGTACTGTACATATTGTATAAATTTGTCCAAAATGTTTGTCCAAAATGTTTTCAACCAGCCTCTATTAAATTATATAAAGTATGTGACATAATGTAACATAATTTTATTATCTCTTGATAATCATGTCCTGAGTAAAACTAAATTTCTTATTGTCTTAACCAGGAAATGACTGTGCTTTCCCATACTGTGTCAATTATGTTTTTTAACCTAAACACAAATGCTTTCTAACCTTTGAACTATAGCCCCAAACATACATGTCGTACAAGTTTGTCCAAAATGCTTCCAACCTTATTTCCAGACAAAACAGCCAAATTCCTCTATTAAATTATATAAAGTATGTAACATAATGTGATAATCTCTTCATGATCATGTACTGAGTAAAACCATACTGATTGAGTGGAAAATTCAATTCATCCCCAAACTCATCCATAAACTAACCTTGTGAGGACACATAATTCAGTCCCATTCAAAATCCTACTTCCCCTAACCCCTAACCCTAACCCTTAACCTAACCGTAATCAGTAGTCTAACCCTAACCTTAATCCTAACCCTAACCTTAAGCCCAAAACCTAACTTTAACCCTAACCCTAAACCTAACCCTAGCTCCTAACACTAAACCTAACCCTAGCTCCTAACCCTAAACCTAACCCTAGCTCCTAACCCTTAAACTAACCCTAGCTCCTAACCCTAACCATTAACGTAATTCTAACACTAATTCTAACCTTAACCCTAAACCTGCTAGATATAGTATTTGACCTTGTGGGGACTAACTAAATGTCCCTAGCTGGTCAAATTGTTGTTTGTTTACAATTCACACGCACGCACGCACGCACGCACTCACGCACTCACGCACGCACGCACGCACGCACGCACGCACGCACGCACGCAGTACACAGATCAGAAATAAAATGGGTCAGTGTGTGTGTGTGTATCCCTTCCCAGCAGCACTAAACAACACAGGCTTTATCAAACCAGTAGGTTCTAACAGGCAATCAACATCCCTCTAAAAACCAGAGAACATGTCAACCCATGATCACTACTACAGGGAGATACTGTGGCCATGTCAACCCATGATCCCTACTACAGGGAGATACTGTGGCCATGTCAACCCATTATTTCCCACTACAGGGAGATAATGTGGCCATGTCAACCCATGATCACTACTACAGGGAGATACTGTGGCCATGTCAACCCATTATTTCCTACTACAGGGAGATAATGTGGCCATGTCAACCCATGATCCCTACTACAGGGAGATACTGTGGCCATGTCAACCCATGATTTCCTACTACAGGGAGATAATGTGGCCATGTCAACCCATGATCCCTACTACAGGGAGATAATGTGGCCATGTCAACCCATGATCACTACTACAGGGAAATGCTGTGGCCATGTCAACCCATGATCCCTACTACAGGGAGATACTGTGGCCATGTCAACCCATGATCCCTACTACAGGGAGATACTGTGGCCATGTCAACCCATTATTTCCTACTACAGGGAGATAATGTGGCCATGTCAACCCATGATCACTACTACAGGGAGATACTGTGGCCATGTCAACACATTATTTCCTACTACAGGGAGATACTGTGGCCATGTCAACCCATGATCACTACTACAGGGAGATACTGTGGCCATGTCAACCCATTATTTCCTACTACAGGGAGATAATGTGGCCATGTCAACCCATGATCACTACTACAGGGAGATACTGTGGCCATGTCAACCCATGATCCCTACTACAGGGAGATAATGTGGCCATGTCAACCCATGATCACTACTACAGGGAGATACTGTGGCCATGTCAACCCATGATCACTACTACAGGGAGATACTGTGGCCATGTCAACCCATGATCACTACTACAGGGAGATACTGTGTCCATGTCAACCCATTATTTCCTACTACAGGGAGATAATGTGGCCATGTCAACCCATGATCACTACTACAGGGAGATACTGTGGCCATGTCAACCCATTATTTCCTACTACAGGGAGATACTGTGGCCATGTCAACCCATTATTTCCTACTACAGGGAGATACTGTGGCCATGTCAACCCATGATCACTACCACAGGGAGATACTGTGGCCATGTCAACCCATGATCCCTACTACAGGGAGATACTGTGGCCATGTCAACCCATGATCACTACTACAGGGAGATAATGTGGCCATGTCAACCCATTATTTCCTACTACAGGGAGATAATGTGGCCATGTCAACCCATGATCACTACTACAGGGAGATAATGTGGCCATGTCAACCCATGATCCTTACTACAGGGAGATACTGTGGCCATGTCAACCCATTATTTCCTACTACAGGGAGATACTGTGGCCATGTCAACCCATGATCACTACTACAGGTAGATACTGTGGCCATGTCAACCCATTATTTCCTACTACAGGGAGATAATGTGGCCATGTCAACCCATGATCACTACTACAGGGAGATACTGTGGCCATGTCAACCCATGATCCCTACTACAGGGAGATACTGTGGCCATGTCAACCCATTATTTCCTACTACAGGGAGATAATGTGGCCATGTCAACCCATGATCACTACTACAGGGAGATACTGTGGTCATGTCAACCCATTATTTCCTACTACAGGGAGATACTGTGGCCATGTCAACCCATGATCCCTACTACAGGGAGATACTGTGGCCATGTCAACCCATTATTTCCTACTATAGGGAGATACTGTGGCCATGTCAACCCATGATCACTACCACAGGGAGATACTGTGGCCATGTCAACCCATGATCCCTACTACAGGGAGATACTGTGGCCATGTCAACCCATGATCACTACTACAGGGAGATAATGTGGCCATGTCAACCCATGATCACTACTACAGGGAGATACTGTGGCCATGTCAACCCATGATCCCTACTACAGGGAGATAATGTGGCCATGTCAACCCATGATCACTACTACAGGGAGATACTGTGGCCATGTCAACCCATGATCACTACTACAGGGAGATACTGTGGCCATGTCAACCCATGATCACTACTACAGGGAGATACTGTGGCCATGTCAACCCATGATCACTACTACAGGGAGATACTGTGGCCATGTCAACCCATTATTTCCTACTACAGGGAGATACTGTGGCCATGTCAACCCATGATCACTACTACAGGTAGATACTGTGGCCATGTCAACCCATTATTTCCTACTACAGGGAGATAATGTGGCCATGTCAACCCATGATCACTACTACAGGGAGATACTGTGGCCATGTCAACCCATGATCCCTACTACAGGGAGATAATGTGGCCATGTCAACCCATGATCACTACTACAGGGAGATACTGTGGCCATGTCAACCCATGATCACTACTACAGGGAGATACTGTGGCCATGTCAACCCATTATTGCCTACTACAGGGAGATAATGTGGCCATGTCAACCCATGATCACTACTACAGGGAGATACTGTGGCCATGTCAACCCATGATCCCTACTACAGGGAGATACTGTGGCCATGTCAACCCATTATTTCCTACTACAGGGAGATAATGTGGCCATGTCAACCCATGATCACTACTACAGGGAGATACTGTGGTCATGTCAACCCATTATTTCCTACTACAGGGAGATACTGTGGCCATGTCAACCCATGATCCCTACTACAGGGAGATACTGTGGCCATGTCAACCCATTATTTCCTACTATAGGGAGATACTGTGGCCATGTCAACCCATGATCACTACCACAGGGAGATACTGTGGCCATGTCAACCCATGATCCCTACTACAGGGAGATACTGTGGCCATGTCAACCCATGATCACTACTACAGGGAGATAATGTGGCCATGTCAACCCATGATCACTACTACAGGGAGATACTGTGGCCATGTCAACCCATGATCCCTACTACAGGGAGATAATGTGGCCATGTCAACCCATGATCACTACTACAGGGAGATACTGTGGCCATGTCAACCCATGATCACTACTACAGGGAGATACTGTGGCCATGTCAACCCATGATCACTACTACAGGGAGATACTGTGGCCATGTCAAGTCACACACTACCTATACTACATATGGCCATAAAACAAACTATTTCCTTGAAGATAGACTCAGCAAAATGACGTTGCCACGAGCAGCACCGCAGATGTTGAGATGAGCTAGATGCAAGACTTCACTCTCACACAGTCACACACGGTATCTGCGACTGTGCGCGGGTTGGCTTCACGCTGCTATAGTGTGGTAGGTACGAGACCAAAACAGCAGAGAAGTTTAGCCTCGCGCTTCAAAGCTCTTAGTTGTTGCGGAAATTGACCCACTATGCTGTTTACTTTGTGCACCATATCACTCAGTCTACCTCGAATAGACTGTCTGATCACAAGACACATATGAATACACTCTAGAGCGCTCTCCTATGAAATTCCACCATGGCATGGGTACAGAGAGACAGAGCAGGGTACACAGACAGATGCTTAGTATACAGACGCATGGCATACTGTAGCTAAGGCCTATTCTATACATCGACGACCAGGGATTGCAGGGAGTGCCAATCAGTTCTGATTCTGAGGGGAGCAGGTGTTTCAAATTGACTAAAACATGATGGAATGTCATGGTTCATCTTTTCAAGGAGTTGACAGGGAAGTGAAACCTAATGAATAGCTGTCTCCCTGGATGTCTCCGAGTTGTCTGGACATGTGACCACATGTGTAGGCATGAACATACTGCACAGGACATAAGCTACCACAACTGCAGCTTCAGTTGTAAAGTGCTTTTCAAACGTATGATACACACAGTGCACCATACCTGAAATACCATGGTGTCGTCACTAACACACTCACACACACTCCCTGCAGAGCAGATGAGACTAATTCAATGTGCTGACACGTGATTAACCAGAGAAGCACTGCAGTCCTCTGCCATTAGACACCTACTAATTAATGCAGAGCCACACACTGCTTCACAAAGGAACTACTGAGATAAACACACCTCCACGGCCACCCAGCAGCCTGGCATAACTCATTTGTTAACAACAGTAAATAAATAAATACAAGATCGATATCACACACACACACTGTGGTGTAGTCCTTTGTATTGGACTTACATGTTGACAGGCAGGCGAGGACAAGGACACCCTTATCCAATCAATTTAGATCATGTGAATCTTTATATAACACCTTTTGTAATTAATCAGAATCTCAATTAATGAGAAAATGTTATTGCCATGCAACAAGTAGTTGCAAGGAATTTGTCTCAGTGTTACTGTCCACACATGATATAAACATCAACATCTATACAACAGAATGCAGATAGGTTTTGTATTTTGTTCAGATCGGTATTGAGATGGTTGATATTGTAATCCTCATCCTCAGTAAGGGACTCTGTGATGGGCAAAAGGGTTGGATAGAAGTGTTTCGGGTATAGAAATATTGTTCTCGGACCCTTTTTTCCAGGACCATTGCTATGGCAATCAGTTTGATTCCCACGGTGCTGTTGAAGCACAGGTCATCTAATCATCATAGATGTGAAGTATTCATCCACCCTCAGTCCAACCAGTTGAGCTTCTACTGAATGGGTGCTTCAGAGCCCAGGTCTAGTGATAATGGGGAGTTGCAGGTGGATTTCTCCTTCGTCAAACGCCCTGAGGCTGGGTGCTCTCTCTCCCACACAAAGTAGCCCAAATCAATGAGGGAATAGTCCTACATTTCAGCGTTGGGTTTAAAGCTTGGTAGGTTATATATGCTCCAGTATAGATACAGTATCTGTCACCCTGCAGCAGTAGGAGCAGAATCGGCCTACCCTAACCTATCATAACCCCATACGGATGGCTTTATCATAACCACATGTGCTTTAACACATGTCTAGATGTAAGTCAGAGGAATGGGAGGTTCATAAGAAGCCTGTATCCCTGGGGAGAGTCTCCTGACTCTGGCTGATTCTCTCTGGTCATGGGTCAGGCTGCTGGCTGGTAGGGAGCGGCCCCCACCCTGCCACAGTCTGCGGGGGACACAATTAGACCCTTGTCTCTAGTTGAAACAGATGAAGCAGATTACACCAGGCAGTTAAATGTAATTAGGATAACACTTCTCTCTTGTTTCAGCTCCGGTCCCAGCAAGGCCAGCTAGCAGCACACTCCAGTCCACACAGATGCAGTCAGAGACTCCCACACTGAGAGAGTGAGGATTCAACTCTGAGAAAGACCACAGTTTGTTTATCAAACTGTTCACAGTGTTGGGATTGTGTAGGGGCCTGTGTGTGTGTGTGTGTGTGTGTGTGTGTGTGTGTGTGTGTGTGTGTGTGTGTGTGTGTTTAAGTAATAAGGCCTGAGAAGGTGTGGTATATGGCCAATATACCACGGCTAAGGTCTGCTCTTATGCACAACGCAACGCGGAGTTCCTGGACACAGCCCTTAGTTAGCCATGGTATGTATATTGGCCATACATCACAAACCCCCGAGGTGCCTTACTGCTATTAATAACTGGTTACCAACATAACTAGAGCTGTAAAAATAAATGTTTTTTCATACCCGTGGTATAGGTCTGATATATCATGGCTGTCAGTCAATCAGCATTCAGGGCTCAAACCACCCAGTTTATAATATAGTACATAGGAGATGGGACACACACATGAACCATCTATAGATACCTAACCTAAATACAGGCTAACATTGACCTGTCATGCTTGCAAGCCATAAAGTATGCTAACAAAAAATTAAATCCATGTAAAATGATTATTAGGCTACAGTAAGTGAACTGCCTTCAGTCATATCTTACTGAGTGAGTGTGTGGGGAGCTGTCATATTGTCAAGACCAAGTGTGTCAATTTGCAATCAGCAGCAGACACGTTTACTTGACTCCAATTGCACAGATTTGTAATTATGTGTAGACTAATAACTTGGCCGCGGGTCACTCGTAAAAATAAAGGGAGAAAGCCATAACAATGTGTCAAGGTATTGGAAAGCACGAGGGGGCCGGGCAATAATCCGTGAGGCGCGCGCCAACCAACCGCCAACCCGTGCGCTGGCTGCAGAGAGATAACGTGCAAATGAAGCAAGGCAAGATACGAACATAGCGAACAACCGTTGACCGCGTACAGACACCGATGGTTTGAGGAGTTTGGCGTATGCGTTACATATTTTGGCATGTCACTGACTCGTTATTATTTGAAGAATACATATCTTTAGGACTTCACCTTCAAGGCACAATTACACGAGCGTGTGAAGCGGGTGACTAGCCATGGTCTTCTGTCTAACTACCCGAAGATTTCCTCGAAGGTGTTTTTGATAATTCCGTGCGCCATCACTGGGACCAGGGAGATTCCGAAGGAGAGAGGGAACATTCATGTTATTTCTAAGGTAAATTCCCACATCCGGGTGTCACTTTTAAATCCATTGTTTTTGTTTTCATTACTGTAGTCTAGCCTATTCTTATTTTCTGTTTTGTTTTATCTGTGTGAAGTTACTATTACTTACTGTGCATTGTATTGGCTACATTTGTTGCAATGGATTAATTAGTTCTCTGCATTTGTCTAACGCATGCAATAGCCTAACACCAAAAGCAGGCTACTACATGCAATAGCCTAACACCAATAGTAGCCTAGCCTACTACATTTCATTGCAGGCAGCTTATAAATTAACAAAGTTGTATGGTAGGCTAGCCTATATTTGATGCAGAATGTTGTTTAAAAATTTGAAATATTTGAAATATGTGAATTTGCATATGAAAACATTTGGAAAGGCATCACGAGCTGGAGCATAGATATTTAAATGAAATTAGTATAAAATCTGAAAGCTGCCTAACCAAATACCATCAATATTCATTATGAGATGCAATGCTCTGGTATGAAGCCCAGATGTTAATTGAATGTTTATTGGATGTTTATATGTGATTTATTAAGGCAGAGTTCATGTAAATGAATTTGTAATAGATTTTGTGAGGAACTCTAAAGGTCTCTTCTCTTCAAGAAACAACATTTTGGTCCATCCAAATTGATAAGCAGCAACACCGCCGACCAGGGATGGAAATGAAGCTAGCCCATAGCCAGTGCTTTTCAGACTGGGCTTTTGGACCCTTGGCTACAGAGAATGTCACCTGGGCTAGTAGAAATGTCATTCTACTAACCTGGCTGGCCAGTGCCCAAAATCCTTAAATTCCCTTCCTGGCGCCAGTATGTGACAATAAAAACATAAAATAATAAACTCAAACTACAGCCTACCCAGCTGTATATACCCGGCTCCTTAGCTCAGCCAGACTTTAGCACCACACCATTATGTCAAGGAGTTGTACTTGGGTCATTCTAAAGTGCAACAATATTTCCTTAACACAGCAGCAAAGTTGCTTTTTCTAATACTTAAATAGCATTTCATAAAGAAAGGAATCACCTGAACACAATTTAGAGGTGCAATCTGCAACTTCTCTGTCTCATTTGGCAAAAACATGAATAAAAAACACAGATTGAAATAAATAACATACAAATATCAAACAAACAAGCAAAAATTCATAATATGCAATATGTACCTCTTCTCCCATTTTGGAGGACAGAGAGCGTCTTTGCCAGAGAACCACTTTTCAAATCACCTTTAAAACATACTTATTGCTGCAACTTGATATGAAAGAAGGTTACAACAAAAATGTACAATTTGTCAATAATTAAGAGGGAAATAAATGTGCTTGTTTGTTATTTGTAATTTTGTTCAGTGATGACTTCCATCTCTTTGTCAAGCATGTATTCACAGTCCCATGAAGCGTATCACTAACCACTTCCCAATGGGCCAGGTTGACTGGGGTGATCATGCGTACGATCATCAACATATGTCTTATACAAGCTGGAACTATGGAACTCTGGGTCAAACATTCATCTTGTTGACACATTGACTATTGAAACACACTACACCCTCAACGTTATATAAATACTTATCTCCATATCATATTCTGTTAATAAAACATTTAGCATATGATAAGGGTGTCTGTTTAATCAAAAAGGGTGATTGTGATAAAGAAGCTTTACAGCTGTTAATACATAACTGATTCAGTAAAATAATGAGAAAAATAAGTTATTCCAAGGTTTATGTATTGAGTGAGTATAGATCATGTTTGTGTGTGCGTGTATGCATGTATGCATGTGTGTGTGTGTATGCATGTGTGCATCCGTCCGTCCGTGTGTGTGAATAGACATATTCAATTGGACAAAACATATGTGCATCGGAATGCTTGTGTATGTGTTTCGATCTATCTACCCACTTGATAAGGAGGCCTACTCTGTCAGCATCAGTGACCCCAAGTGCCTCTGTTATGCCGATGGAATGCCTCCGTGCCTCTGTCTGCCTGCCTGCGTGAGTACGCTGCCCGGGGGGGCTGTCACCGTGCTATGGGCTGTGGTTTATCAGAAACCAGGCGGATAGAGAATGGGTCAATCCGGAGCTCCGTGCTAGTACGTAGACACACACACTTGTGTGCTAAACCTCATCAGCTGTGGATCAGCCACGGCAGTCAGGAGAAGGACAAAGAGAGCTGCGTGTAATGTACCTCTCCAGACCTTCTGGTCTGAGCTAACGGCAGCTCAAGCGGAAGAGTCGGCCATGACAGAGTCATTTTGCCGGATCCAAACAGACCTGAAGTGTGTGAAGAATACCTACTGGCCTACTGTAGGACTGATGAGGCTGATGTCCTGACTCTTTCTCTGTCAGTCAGGACCGAGGAGGAAATGATCATTCAACCAATGTGTGTAAGTAAACAGTGGTAAAATGTGTTGCACATCACGCAATTGTCAGTTGTAATATTTGGAACTGGCTTCTGATGATGTGCTGCTGTCTCCTCTAGTTACAATGATATGGGGGTTTGATCACTGATTGTTTTTGCATGAGCAAAATGGGAAAGTAAAAGTGTGAATATGCATATTTAAACATACTGTACATATATACACGTACACAGTATACACATATATATACAGAGGATACACAGTAGACACATACACATATATATACAGAGGATACACAGTAGACACATACACATATATATACAGAGGATACACAGTATATTCATACACACACACACGTACACACACACATACACACACACACACACACACTTTTTCTAGTCAGGTCACATGGCCAAAAAAAATGAGTCTACATATGAATACTAAACAAATGCACAGACACTAACATTACATTGTAGTTACAAGGCCACTAACATACTCCTTGTCCTGCATGTGTGTGAGCGTGTAAAGGCTTTGAGGGTGTCTTGGGATTACCGTTGGACCATATGTTTAGGTCAGAGACTTATCTGGACTGTAAAACACTTGTTGACCTTCCAAAGGAGCAACTTTCTGTATCAATCAATCAATCAAAATTCTTTTGACAAATCTCTTCAGAGCCACTGTAAATTGAACTTGCCATTTTCCCTTCAAACATTATTTGAGTCAGTACAACACCTCATAGGTTTGATGGCTGAAAGAAAATCTGTGTGGCTGAAACGAATTCATTACTACTCAGGTATTCACATGAAAGTGAATGTCTGAAGGCATTGGTTCTTAATTGGACTAATGCATTGGCTGGTCTTATCAGGTGTAATTCAGGAGTGATAACAGGCATCAGGTCTGTATGTGGTCGGCCTACTCCGTTCTGTACCATCTGAAGCATTGAATTAGCCAATTGCTGTCCAGATAGGAGCTTATTTGATTGGATTGATTGGGTGCTGATTGATTGGATGCATGTGCATTCTTCAGCCAACCTGTGACATTGATTGATCAATTAAGTGCCAAGGAGGAAACAATGATAACTGATCTTATAAATACTGTACCTGTGTACACAGTATACTATAGTAACAACATTATAATGACGTTTGTATTTGTATTTATTCTGCTTAGTATTTACATGGTAATGGAGTCAAGCGTTTATAGCAGTATAGCAGGGATCATCAACTAGATTGAGCCGCGGGACTATTTCTTTCTTGAGCGGATGGTCGGGGAGCCAGAACATAATTATAGATCAATTGTAGACTGGAAATTGACTGCAAGAATCCCAGACAGATATAATATTTGACTGAAACATAATAATTTCAAACCTTGCTTACAGTTGTATACAATCATGTCTCTGTATTATGCGTGGGAATACTTGGGAACAGATTTCCAAAATTAAAATCAATTGGATCTGATTTCCTGGTGTTTTTAAAGTCGTTTATGTCCAACAATGACAATGTAAAAAAAAAAATAATAATCTTATTTTTGCTCAGAAAACTTGGGGGCCCAAATAAAACCGTGCTAGTTGGGGAACCCTGCAGTATAGTAACAAACATTGTAATGGCATTTGTATTTGTAATTATTCTGCTTAGTATTTACATGGCAATGGAGTCAAACCTTTTACTCTTTTAGCCTTGTGTTTTTCAGTATGAATTTCATGAATAAGATTTAACAAGGAACTAAACATGGGCTTTTTGGGGATTTGATCAAGACAGACAGCTGAGCTGATTCCTCTACTTGGTCTTGTGGAAGAATGGTTGTTGCTTCCCGAATTTCTGACATTTACAAATAAAATGTCAATAACCAGAGGAGGGATAACAATCTTGTATTTCTTTATTGTTGTTGTTTACATATGAGTTAAGCCAGGCTGCTGGGTGGCCGTGGAGGTGTGTTTATCTCAGTAGTTCCTTTGTGAAGCAGTGTGTGGCTCTGCATTAATTAGTAGGTGTCTAATTAATGGCAGAAGACTGCAGTGCTTCTCAGGTTAATTACGGGTCAGAGCACTGTGTTAGTCTTTATCTGCTCTGCAGGGAGTGTGTGCTTTGGTGTGCGCGTGCCCATATGACCTTTTTTGTTTGGCTTTAGCATTAGTTTGAGTGTGTGCCTAGCTATCAGTGTGTATATGCAACCTGTGGCGCGTGCGTGTGTGTGTGTGTGTGTGTGTGTGTGTGTGTGTGTGTGTGTGTGTGTGTGTGTGTGTGTGTGTGTGTGTGTGTGTGTGTGTGTGTAATGGTTCAGTGCAGCTCTCTGACCCAGATGGTATGTGTACTGGGCACTGGCTGCTTGCTGGCTGATCCACACGCCTCAGTGAGCTGTGAAATCCCTTCGTACCATATCGATTTGGCTTTCATCTATATTGACAGAGCTCAACAGAGCCACTGTAAATCCCCCCCCGTTCTTCTGAACCCAGCTATGGAGGGTGTTGCTATGGTAACGGCAGAAAGCAAGGCACCCAGATCTCTGATTGGTCAGCCCTGATATCAGTTGGGTACCAGGGGATTTAAGGTCAAGGGTTAAATTGTGCCGGGGCCCGCCGGGAAAACACATTTGAAAGCAGTTTTAATGGCCATTGTTAAAAGTGGAGTATCACACCTACATCTATGAGCGAACTGAGCAAGCTGCACCAGAGCTTTTAGAGCGAACTGAGCAAGCTGCACCAGAGCTTTTAGAGCGAACTGAGCAAGCTGCACCAGAGCTTTTAGAGCGAACTGAGCAAGCTGCACCAGAGCTTTTAGAGCGAACTGAGCAAGCTGCACCAGAGCTTTTAGAGCGAACTGAGCAAGCTGCACCAGAGCTTTTAGAGCGAACTGAGCAAGCTGCACCAGAGCTTTTAGAGCGAACTGAGCAAGCTGCACCAGAGCTTTTAGAGCGAACTGAGCAAGCTGCACCAGAGCTTTTAGAGCGAACTGAGCAAGCTGCACCAGAGCTTTTAGAGCGAACTGAGCAAGCTGCACCAGAGCTTTTAGAGCGAACTGAGCAAGCTGCACCAGAGCTTTTAGAGCGAACTGAGCAAGCTGCACCAGAGCTTTTAGAGCGAACTGAGCAAGCTGCACCAGAGCTTTTAGAGCGAACTGAGCAAGCTGCACCAGAGCTTTTAGAGCGAACTGAGCAAGCTGCACCAGAGCTTTTTAGAGCGAACTGAGCAAGCTGCACCAGAGCTTTTAGAGCGAACTGAGCAAGCTGCACCAGAGCTTTTAGAGCGAACTGAGCAAGCTGCACCAGAGCTTTTAGAGCGAACTGAGCAAGCTGCACCAGAGCTTTTAGAGCGAACTGAGCAAGCTGCACCAGAGCTTTTAGAGCGAACTGAGCAAGCTGCACCAGAGCTTTTAGAGCGAACTGAGCAAGCTGCACCAGAGCTTTTAGAGCGAACTGAGCAAGCTGCACCAGAGCTTTTAGAGCAAACTGAGCAAGCTGCACCAGAGCTTTTAGAGCAAACTGAGCAAGCTGCACCAGAGCTTTTAGAGGCAACGTGATTTAGGCTCCACGATTCACCATGAGCACATACTGGAAGACTGGGGTTAAGTGAAACACTACATTATAGTGTTTAAACCAGAGGTTTTTTGTGACATTGAAGTCATCAATATATTGCTAACTTTTAGCATCATGATTAGCCTAATAGTATAAATGCAGATAGGCAACCCTATGCTTCAGTCTATTTCTTTATCATCTCTATGCTTCAGTCTATGTCACGTTCCTGACCTGTTTTCTGTTATTTTTGTATGTGTTTAGTTGGTCAGGGCATGAGTTGGGGTGGGCATTCTATGTTTTGTGTTTCTATGTTTAGGTCACTTGTAATTAGCCTTATATGGTTCTCAATCAGGGACAGGTGTTTGACGTTTCCTCTGATTGAGAACCATATAAAGGTAGGCTGTTAACACTGTTTGTTGGTGGGTGATTGTCTTCCGTGTCTGTGTATGTTGCACCACACGGGACTGTTTCGGTTTGTTCGTTCGTTTGTTGTAGTCTGTACCTGTTCGTGCGTTCTTCGTGTTATATGTAAGTTCTCATGTTTTAGGTCAGTCTACGTGCGTTTGTTATTTTGTAGTTTGTTGAAGTGTTTTCGGTTTTCGTCTTTACTTTAAATAAACTTCGTTATGTCAAATCATCATGCTGCGCTTTGGTCCAATCCCTACTCCTCCTCTTCTTCCGAAGAGGAGGAGGACACCCGTTACAGTCTATTTCTTTATCATCCCTATGCTTCAGTCTATTTCTTTATCATCCCTATGCTTCAGTCTATTTCTTTATCATCCCTATGCTTCAGTCTATTTCTTTATCGTCCCTATGCTTCAGTCTATTTCTTTATCGTCCCTATGCTTCAGCCTATTTCTTTATCAACCCTATGCTTCAGTCTATTTCTTTATAAACCCTATGCTTCAGTCTATTTCTTTATAAACCCTATGCTTCAGCCTATTTCTTTATCAACCCTATGCTTCAGTCTATTTCTTTATAAACCCTATGCTTCAGTCTATTTCTTTATCATCCCTATGCTTCAGTCTATTTCTTTATCAACCCTATGCTTCAGTCTATTTCTTTATCATCCCTATGCTTCAGTCTATTTCTTTATTGACACTATAATTCAGCCTATTTCTTTATCAACCCTATGCTTCAGTCTATTTCTTTATAAACCCTATGCTTCAGTCTATTTCTTTATAAACCCTATGCTTCAGTCTATTTCTTTATCAACCCTATGCTTCAGCCTATTTCTTTATCAACCCTATGCTTCAGTCTATTTCTTTATAAACCCTATGCTTCAGTCTATTTCTTTATCAACCCTATGCTTCAGCCTATTTCTTTATAAACCCTATGCTTCAGTCTATTTCTTTATCAACCCTATGCTTCAGCCTATTTCTTTATCAACCCTATGCTTCAGTCTATTTCTTTATCAACCCTATGCTTCAGTCTATTTCTTTATAAACCCTATGCTTCAGCCTATTTCTTTATAAACCCTATGCTTCAGTCTATTTCTTTATAAACCCTATGCTTCAGTCTATTTCTTTATCATCCCTATGCTTCAGTCTATTTCTTTATCATCCCTATGCTTCAGCCTATTTCTTTATTGACACTATAATTCAGCCTATTTCTTTATTGACACTATGCTTCAGCCTATTTCTTTATTGACACTATGCTTCAGCCTATTTCTTTATTGACACTATGCTTCAGCCTATTTCTTTATTGACACTATGCTTCAGCCTATTTCTTTATTGACACTATGCTTCAGCCTATTTCTTTATTGACACTATGCTGCATCAGTTGGGCTACAGGTGATAATGCTTATTGCTAAATAGCACACCTTTCTGATCAAATGGACCAATATGTGACTTGGATTATTTCTGGATGGAGAAATTATATTTTAGATTGGTGTGAGCATAATTTAATAGTCATTCATTTACCTTTTAAAAAGTCCGCAGAACCGACCATCTCACAGTTGTTCAGTATGACTTGGTCCACTGCAGCTATAGGAAAGTCTCCATGTTTTCCTGTGGACACTTTGATTCAGCTGGTATGCCTGATGCATCTTCAGCCCCACACTGTTTTAATAATCCCATTTTTAATTGGTTTGAATTCAGTATGGCTGATAAAAATGTTAAAGGGGATCTGGGGTAAACGTAAGGGAGAAAAACCCCTCCAGGCATCTTTGGTCTGGATTACAACCTGTTGCTGAGACCAGAGCCATGTTGGAGAGTTTGGCTTCACAACTCTTTGTCGCCTAATTCTTTAATTCTTTATTGATTCATTAATCTGTTTGAACACACACATGGGTAAACATAATGTTAAAATAACAAATAATTGAACAAATCATTAAGATTTTTGTTAAATAATAATATTGATAGAAACTTACATTAAAAAATTACCCTTATGAAATAGTCAAATTCCATGGAGAAAAATGATTAGCAGAGAAGAAGATGACTAAATGGGAGAATAGAATATTGATGAATTAGAGGCTGACATAACCGGGCCCATGGGGAACAGCTAACAGAAAAGCTCTGCTTCATTAGATATGTCGGCATGACTACAGCTAACACACTGTGTGTGTGTGTGTGTGTGTGTGTGTGTGTGTGTGTGTGTGTGTGTGTGTGTGTGTGTGTGTGTGTGTGTGTGTGTGTGTGTGTGTGTGTGTGTGTGTGTGTCTCAGTGCTAGGCTCTGGCGTTGTCATGGGTTCTGATCCCCTCTCTCCTCCGCCTTCTCAGTGTCTCTGATACATATTGCATGTGTGAACTGAATACAATATGGACGGTTTATCTGTCAGCCAGGTATTATCATAATATTATCATAATGACTACCTATAGAACTCCCTCGTACCCATAGGGCACTTTTACTGAGCCAGTAGTTTGAAAATAGATCCACAAACTACGTTCGAGATTGTACATAGAAGTAGCAATGTACTAGTATCACTTACCTAGAGGCCAGAGAGACAGAATTACAGTGTGCTCCAGGTGGTGCATCAGTACACATAGAGGACCTCACTTCAACCCATATGCACATGTAAGACCGGCCTAGTCATCATAACAGGTTTAGGATGACTAAAGAGCCCAGAGGGTCAAGTGTCTTGAACTTGATGCTCATTTACAATAACAAAAGAACAGCGTGAGATGATAATAATAATATGACAGAGATAATAATGATATGATGATACTGTCTGTATCCGAGGTGATTGGCAGGTGGCCACTACCATTATTGGCTTTTTATTTATTTATCCAGGAAGTCCCATTGAAGTCAGGCTAGTCTTTTACGAGGGAGACCTGAAATGATTGTATCAAAAGCCCAATAGAACATCTACTCCTTCACTCATTTGCCAATGATCAGATTACTAGACATTCTGTTGCTCTTGCCTCACCCAACCCCTAATACAACGGGTCCCACTCTTCTTTCCCAGTATTTGGCCGATGGCCCTGTTCCACTAGGTGGTATGTCTGTTTTCACACCTTTATCTTAGATGATCGTGTTCCTCCTCTCCAGCCATCTGAACACATTACATCATCACTTATAAAACACCAAATACGCTGTATTCCAGAGGTCACCGAGTTCAGAGTTCACCGAGTTCTGAATGGCATGTGCAGGGGGACTTTGAGCTGGGGCCTTATCATGGACAGAGTGTGAGAGAAACGTGTGAAAAAAGAGAGGGAGAACGGAGAGAAAGGGAGAGGGACTTTACGAGAGCTTTAGTGTCACGTGCAGCCAGGCTCCAAGGACATTCCCTCAGCTGTCAGCACGTTGTGTAAATCCCTGGCCTTCCAGAAACAGAAACACAGGCAGACAGACAGACAGACAGACAGCAGGGTTATTATAAACAAAATAGAACCACATGTACAGTGCTTTGCAAAAGTATGTTTTTTAAAACAGATTTAAGTCAAAACTGTAACTTGGCCACGCAGTAACATTTACAGTCTTCTTAATAAGCAACTCCAGAGTAGATTTGGCTTTGTGTTGTAGGTTATTGTCTTGCTGAAAGGTTCCTCTCCCAGTGTCT
This sequence comes from Salvelinus namaycush, assembly GCF_016432855.1. NCBI lineage: Eukaryota > Metazoa > Chordata > Actinopteri > Salmoniformes > Salmonidae > Salvelinus > Salvelinus namaycush. The sequence continues at coordinate 18,921,441 of NC_052346.1, read as the reverse complement.
GGTGTAAATCAGACTGAACCAGGTTTTTCTTTAGGATTTTGCCTGTACTTAGCTCCGTCCTGTTTATTTTTATCCTGAAATGTTTTGATGTTTTGGGTTGGATTTGCCCCAAACATTTGGGGTTTTGCATTCAGGCCAAAAAGTGTATTCCTTTGCAGTATATATATATATTTTTCAGTATTACTTTAGTGCCTTGTTGCATACAAGATGCCTTACTTGGAATCTTTTTTTCTGTATATTTGTATTATTTTCACTGTCATTTAAGTAATTATCATGGAGTCACTACAATGTTGTTAATCCATCCTCAGTTTTCTCCCATCACATCCATTGAACTCTGTAACTGTTTTAAAATCACCAATGACCTCATGGTAACATCCCTATTCAGTTTCATTCCTGTCCTGGATCTCAGTTCAGAAGGACGGTGATTTAATACATCATCCACAGCATAATTATTAACTTGACCATGATTAAAGAGATATTCAATGTCTGATTTGTTATTGTTACCCATCTACCAATCACTGCCCTTCTTTATGAGGCTTTTGAAAAGCTCCCTGGTCTTTGTAGTTGAATCTGTGCTTGAAATTCAATACTTGACTGAGGATCGCTTACAGATGTATGTATGGGGGACAGAGGAAGGGTTAGCCATAAATTATGTCAACCCCTATTATTTCACACAGAGTCAATGTAATTTATTATGTGATATTTAAGCCAAATTTGACTCCTGGTCTGATTCAGGCGTGCCTAAACAAACGGGCTGGATACTTAAGCAACAATTATATTTTAGTTGTAATTTTTTATTTATCTAAAAAAAAAAAATGGAAAAAATATATTCTACTTTGACATTAGAGTAGTTTTTGTAGATTGTTGACAAAATTACAACTAAATCCATTTTAATCCCACTTTGTAACACAACAAAATGTGAAGAAATCCAAGGGGTCAGAATGCTTTTGCAAGGCAACTGTATCTGTTGCTAAGGAAACTTTCATACACACATTTTTGTGGCATGTATTTTTTGTTTTATCTCTGAGAGAGACAGGGACATCAATGTTTATTTTGAGATGTACAGTGCATTCGGAAAGTATTCAGACACCTTGACTTTTTCCACATTTCGTTACGTTACAGCCTAATTCTAAAATGGATTCAATAGTCCCCCCCCCCCCCCCCTCATCAATCTACACACAATACCCCATAGTGACAAAGCAAAACTGGTTATTATACATTTTAGCAAATTTATTAAAAATAAAAAACAGAAATATCACATTTACATAAGTACTCCGTACTAGTGATGCACCGATATGACATTTTTGGCTGATACCGATATCCGATATTTTCCTTGCAAAAAAAAAAACAATACCGATAACCGATATTTAACATTTTAAGGGCCTTTTAAGCATTCTAGTACAGTTAAATAGTTGAGACACACACATGGACGCAGCGGTCTAAGGCACGGCATCTCAGTGCAAGAGGCGTCACTACAGTCCCTGGTTCGAATCCAAGCTGTATCACATCCGGCCGTGATTGGGAGTCCCGTAGGGCGGCGCACAATTGGCCCAGCGTCGTCCAGGTTTGGCCGGGGTAGGCCGTCATAAGAATTTGTTCTTAACAGACTTGCCTAGTTAAATAAAGGTTACACACACACACACCACACTGGCCAAAAAGTTATTTTGTTGGCATTTACGTATGTCCCCATTACCAGTAAAACATAATCAAAACCTATTCATTTCACTTACTTGCTGTGCTGTTTCGTTTTTGTTCAGTCATTTAATTCTCAACCAGGATTTCTATGGAACAACGTTTGGGTCTTTGCGTGTCAAATAACACTATTTGATGTGCCAAATAAGCTTGTTGACCAATCAGGGCCTGATAATAATAATTTAGCGCGTTCATTCATTTCTTATGTAGTTATTACACATTGATTACACTATCACTCATATTTCATATGTCACAATGATTCATCGATACGTATGCTATGATGCTGGTAAAGTTGTCTCGCGCACCTACAGTGCTGGTCATAAAAAAAAGCTAGCTAGCTCATGGATGCAAACAATGTTCTTCCCCAAAAACATAGCAAAACGACATCATGTGTTTCAGTAGCTACATAGTTAGCTAGCTAACTATATAGCTAGGTGTCATCATCTAAAATAACCCTCATTTACAAGACAGTTCTTATTTGATTAATAGTGGGCGGACCCATCTATGTGAAGCCAGCCACAATAAGGATTAGCCACAATAGTGGACTTTGCGGTTAGCCTTCAAAATAAAAGTATGTCATTGACAGTGATGCAAATTAATACAAATAGTAGAATTATGCCATAATTGAATAGATCATGCTAAACAAGGTTGGAATGTTGTTATATAAAATCAACAAAAGACAATTATTTGTTAATTTGACAAAAATCTGTTGAAATCACACTGGAAGTATTATACTTTAGAATTGCATTGGGGGCATACTTATTTCACTGTACAGCCTTACCTATGGATTGTGGATCAATGACAATACTGCGTGAATGTTTTGGAGTCTGATAACTCTGAGGAGAACGTTGGGAAAAAATATCTTGGGTATTGAGTAGACTGATACACCATTTCATTGATCCCCAATCCTTAGGTAAAGCTGTACAGTGGAATATGAATGTCAATACATACAATAGGCTGACTGGGTATGTGATTTCACACAGTCACAGTCCTGCGATAAGAGCTACAACGCTAAAATTTGCGTAAACTCTTCACAGTTGTGTTCTGTGGGTGTCACCGAATAGACTGATACCCCATTTCATTTTCACATTCCAACCTTGTTTAACATTATCTAGTATAAATATGGCATGGTTCCACCAATTGTAACCTTCTACATCACTTTCAAAGAGGTACTTTTATCTTGCAGGCAAACCGCAAATTCCACTATTGTTTCAATCCTTATTGTGGCTAGCTTCACAACAAATAATCCGGTCCGGTCGAGCCTCACTAGCCAGATGAAGCTAACTGGCTGTTTATAACGTTAGCTTTGGGCAACAGGGTTAAGTAGCTGGCTAGCTATTTATTTTATGAACTGAAATTCAATTTCATTAGGCGAACAACAAGTGGCTACCTAGCTAATACTTACTCACAAGGATTCCTAAATCATTGCTAAGAATAGTAAAAATGACTGCAGTTTCTACTGGTCATTGGTTTCAGGCTGGTTTTATTAGGTACCCCAGAATTTGCAGTCGAACAAATAATGATTTATTACCAACGCAGTATTGTAAACACATCGTTTGTGGCCGGTGTTTGCCAGTTTACAGACATTTTTGTACAGTTTTGACAGCACTACTGATAGTAGTGGTGGCGCTTGGCTTGCACGTGCAAATTCAGAACACACAACATTCTATAATAGAACTGTGTTATTTGACGTGTTTAATTTAAAGCTTATTTAATGTGTCAAATAGTGTTATTTGACGTGTATCTTTTTTGACACGCAAAGACCCAAACGACATTCCATAGTATGTGGTGAAGCTAATAGCAGTGACACTATTACTGTGTAACTCCGGTATGGCAACATCTGAAAAATAGCGCACTTGGTAGTGTGTACCGGCAATCGACCATTCGGCGAAAGCCAACATCACCCACGACAGAGAATGGTTGCTTGTCATGGATTTCACCTTTGAGTTGTCTCGCTGAAATTTTCTTACTCTTTCAAATGACTGCTCGACTTGTTGATTGCTCGATCTACACAGCAGACATTGTGGGCTAGGTTAGGAATGCTGTGTTGCGTGTGTAGTGCAACATTTTACGTGAGGTCACTACGTCATGTACCTACGTTATATAGGTATGCAAGTCTGCTTTAACATCGGCTTTGCACATTGGCGTTAATAAACTAGACATCGGGCCGATACCGATGTTGGCATTTTTAGCTAATATTGGTTGATTCCAATATGTTCACCGATGTGTTCACCGATGTATCGTGCATCCCTACTCAGTACTTTGTTGAAGCACCTTTGGCAGCGATTACAGCCTCGAGTCTTCTTGGGTATGATGCTACAAGCTTGACACACCTGTATTTGGGGAGTTTCTCCCATTCTTCTCTGCAGATCCTCTCAAGCTCTGTCAGGTTGGATGGGGAGCGCCGCTGCACAGCTATTTTCAGGTCTCTCCAGAGATGTTCAATTGGGTTCAAGTCCCGGCTCTGGCTGGACCACTCAAGGACATTCAGAGACTTGTCCTGAAGCCACTCCTGTGTTGTCTTGGCTATGTGCTTAGGGTTGTTGTTCTGTTGGAAGGTCCTGAGTGCTCTGGAGCAGGTTTTCATCAAGGATCTCTCTGTACTTTGCTCTGTTCATCTTTCCATCATATCCTGACTAGTCTCCCAGTCCCTGCCGCTGAAAAACATCCCCACAGTTTGATGCTGCCACCCCCATGCTACACCGTAGGGATGGTGCCAGGTTTCCTCCAGACACTTGGCATTCAGGCCACAGAGTTCAATCTTGGTTTCATCAGACCAGAGAATCTTGTTTCTCATGGTCTGAGAGTCCCTTAGGTGCCTTTTGGCAAACTCCTAGCAGGCTGTCATGTGCCTTTTACTGAGGAGTGGCTTCTGTCTGGCCACTCTACCATAAAGGTCTGATTGGTGGAGTGCTCCAGAAATGGTTGTCCTTCTGGAAGGTTCTCCCATCTTCAAAGAGGTACTCTAGAGCTCTGTCAGAGTGACCATTGGGTTCTTGGTCACCTCCCCGATTGCTCAGTTTGGCCGGGCGGCCAGCTCTAGGAAAAGTCTTGGTGGTTCCATACTTCTTCCATTTAAGAATGATGGAGGCCAGTCTGTTCTTTGGGACATTCAATGCTGCAGACACTTTTTGGTATCCTTCACCAGATCTGTGCCTCGACACAATCCCGTCTCGGAACTCTATGGACAATTCCTTAGACATAATGGCTTAGTTTTTGCTCTGACATGCACTGTCAACTGTGGGACCTTATATAGACAGGTGTTTGCCTTTCCAAATCATGTCCAATCAATGGAATTTACCACATGTGGACTCTAATCAAGTTGTAGAAACATCTCAATAATTATTGATGGAAACAGGATGCACCTGAGCTCAATGTGGAGTCTCATAGCAAAGAGTCTGAATAGTTATGTAAATAAGGTATTTCTGTTTTATATGTTTCATACATATGCAAACATTTCTAAAAACCTGTTTTCACTTTGTCATTAGGTGGTATTGTGTGTAGATTGATGAGGAAAATGTTTTATTTAATCCACTTTAGAATAAGGCTGTAATGTAACAAAATGTTGAAAAAGGGAAGGGGTCTGAATACTTTCTGAATGCACCGTATATTGATGTATATAGTTGATACTTTTCACCAAAAAAGTCCTTGCAGCAAAATACACATTCAAAACAGTAGACATTTGCAGGCTATAATTTTGTAGCATGTGTGTCAGAACCCAGAGCCAAATCTCACGTATACACTGGTCAGTTATGTTAACAGCCTGTCACGACAGACGAGCCTGTCACGAGAGGCGAGCCTGTCACGAGAGGCGAGCCTGTCACGAGAGGCGAGCCTGTCACGAGAGGCGAGTTTTTCTCCAAGATGCTTATTGAATTATTGGATTATATTGGAATTGAATAACTTATCCAGATGGAAATGCCTAACACAATACATAACACAGGACGCATTCCAGATGGGCATTTAACCATGTCACTCCCCAGCTTGAATTGTCTCCACCCGAGCCACCTAATAGGTTATCGGTGACGTAAATGTCTGACGTCATCAAGGGGGCAGTCACATGTGTTTGTGAGACAAAGGTCCTGAGTCCCAGTCTAGATGTGAGCTGGTAAGGGAAGAAGAGGTCCGTTAAACAAGCCCAGTGGCTTCCTTCACATTATGCACAATGACAGTAGTAGCAAAGCAGCATTACAGGCAAACTCTATAACACATTCACATTCACATTCACATTCACATTCACGCATTATGAGAACCTTTCTACTAAAAACAATCTTCATAGTAATGACAGGTCTGTGATCTCACTCAAGGACCATCATTATAGTAATGACAGGTCTGTGATTTCTCCAATCTCAAGGACCATCATTATAGTAATGACAGGTCTGTGATCTCACTACCCTCAAGGACCATCATTATAGTAATGACAGGTCTGTAATTTCTCCAATCTCAAGGACCATCATTATAGTAATGACAGGTCTGTGATTTCTCCAATCTCAAGGACCATCATTATAGTAATGACAGGTCTGTGATTTCTCCAACCTCAAGGACCATCATTATAGTAATGACAGGTCTGTGATTTCACCACCCTCAAGGACCATCATTATAGTAATGACAGGTCTGTGATTTCTCCAACCTCAAGGACCATCATTATAGTAATGACAGGTCTGTGATTTCACCACCCTCAAGGACCATCATTATAGTAATGACAGGTCTGTGATTTCTCCAACCTCAAGGACCATCATTATAGTAATGACAGGTCTGTGATTTCTCCAACCTCAAGGACCATCATTATAGTAATGACAGGTCTGTGATCTCACTACCCTCAAGGACCATCATTATAGTAATGACAGGTCTGTGATTTCTCCAACCTCAAGGACCATCATTATAGTAATGACAGGTCTGTGATTTCTCCAACCTCAAGGACCATCATTATAGTAATGACAGGTCTGTGATTTCTCCAACCTCAAGGACCATCATTATAGTAATGACAGGTCTGTGATTTCTCCAATCTCAAGGACCATCATTATAGTAATGACAGGTCTGTGATTTTAGAATATTGTCCCTATATCCCATATTGTCCCTATATCCCATATTGTCCCTATATCCCATATTGTCCTATATCCCATATTGTTCCTATATCCCATATTGTCCCTATATCCCATATTGTCTCTATATCCCATATTCCCAGCTAGCCTACAGCTTTATTATTATATTCCCTGGATCTGAAAGTCCTCACTAATCTCAGAAAAAATATGTTGGTTTGTTATGCAAGTGAGAGAAAGTAGAACAGGGGATTAGTTGTTTCCAAGTCCATGGAAAATCATCTGTTGCATTGATTTAATCTCCAGGTGTAATTGTGTGACCCAGCAATCGCCTTTTGTCCAGATCAGATAAGCCATGTGCCAAAACCTCTAAAAGAGAACACGTTGGCTCCCTGTTGTTGCTGCACAAGAGAGAGTTACATTTGTAACCATGGAGAGCCTTCTCTTGGTACCAAGGCGACCACTTCTAATTTTTTTTTTTTGCCGCTGGACGTGAAAAAAAAAACAAGATGTTACATCAAAGTGGAGCAGCTTTGCAGTCCAGTAACTCTTCTGGTGAAAGAGAGGCAAATAATACTCTGTGGGCAATATCAACTCCTTCTATCTTATTCAGAGAGGCTGAATGACATGATGAATAAGGCTAAGTCTGTTTACCAGTGAGTTTTAAAGTGCAGTGGCAGTGGCCAATCATTCTCTATGAGGCGTCTTTCATTACTGTCCTCAACTACTGTTTGTAGAGTTAACTGGGGACGAGAAGTTAAGATGGAATTGACTCCAACCCAGGGGGCCGAACATGTGTACACTGTGTACTAAGCATCCTATGTGATGGCACAGCAAAACGTCAATGTCAGTTGCACATATGTAGTGAATTGGCTTGGACACTGGGCCATGGCCCTATGCCTTAGGATCTGTATTTGGGTCACAGTACTGCACCACTAGACTGTCTACCTGGGTTCTAAAAAGAGATGAAAGGTTTCTGAGTAGGAGGCTATTTTGAGGAGGTCTTCAGGCGATGTTGTGAGGGCCATTGAAAGAGTTTTAGTAGGTCAAAATGTCATCAGAGATTTGTCTGAGGACAAAGAGCTCTAATGGAATGTTGGCAGAGCTCCAGTGTTCCCTGAGGTGAGTTCAACAAGTGTTCTATTTGCAGCAAACATGTTACTTAGTTACAATTTCAGTTGAACATTCTAAAATGTCACGGTTAAATGTCAAACAGATCATTTTTGTAAGGATAACTGTCGCAGTTTAGCAACAATAATCAAACTGCAAATGACTTTTCTATTCCCACTACATGTAATAGCCACATTAATGGCAACATGATCATTCCTAGTGACAGTTTTAGGGGGACCCTTCTGAATGCTGGATTAGCTTTTCCTCGAGGGCCGTTGTGGCCGCTGGTTGCAGCTGGACCGCTAGCTAACATCAGTTGGACTGCTAGCGGTAAGGACCGGCGGTAAGGACCGCTAGCCAACATCAGTTGGACTGCTAGCAGTAAGGACCGCTAGCCAACATCAGACTGATTTTGAGCGGATCAAATAAAACTAATTTCATAAGTTGAAGAATGACAAACAAAAGGTGTAATGTGTCTGCACGCAAAAAGATCTCTCATAAATCTTACTTCATTTTTCTTTTCTTTTCCTTATTATTTTCACTGCATCTGGGATAGCGTACACAGACGTTTCGGCTCTGCAGCCTTCTTCAGTGTGTAGGTACAATTTTATTTTCATTGAGAACCACATTTGCAGGGAACACAAGTGAGCAACCGATGAGCAGCAGGTGCTTCTAATCAGAGTTGCCACTCATCTTCCAATCAGTGATGTAGCTTTTCTGGCCTACCTGTATACACATTACAGTCAGAAAGAAATACAGAATTATAGGGTAGGGGGGTGGGCACGAAGGGCAATTGAGGGCATCAGGCGTGAACCATTCAGTTGAAGAATGCTCATGTTTCTTACTGTGGAAATCTCTGGCAGACATGAAAGCAGGCTAGCAGATATGATGACGATGATCGATGGCTGGAGACTGAAACAGTTGCAGTATTCTAAGCAACTATTGGAAAGGTTACCCAATCTCAGAAAAGTTCACCCAGTCTCTCTAGGAAATTGTGGAACTTCCCTACCGCAAAGAATTCGAATAAACAATTATAAAACTAATTAGGTGAGTGCTTTTATTTGTCCTGTTTCACACATGTAAAAGTGTGTATTATACATGTACACTGAGTGTACAAAACATTTGGAACACCATGACAGACTGACCAGGTGAATCCAGGTGAAATCTATGATCCCTTATTGATGTCACTTTTTAAATCCACTTCCATCAGTGTAGATGAAGGGGAGGATTTTTAAACCTTAAGACTATTGAGACATGGATTGTCATGTGCCATTCAGAGGGGAATGGACAAGACAAAACATATAAGTGTCTTTTGAATGGGGTATGGTAGTAGGTGCCAGGCGCACTGGTTTGAGTGTGTCAAGAACTGCCACGCTGCTGGGTTTTTAACACTGAACAGTTTCCCGTTTGTATCAAGAATGGTCCACCACACAAAGGACATCGAGCCAATCTGACACAACAGTGGGAAGGATTAGAGTCAAAAGCATCCCTGTGGAACGCTTTCGACACCTTGTAGAGTCCATGCTCTGACGAATTGAGGCTGTTCTTAGCTCAAAAGGGGGTGCAACTCAATATTAGGAAGGTGTTCCTAATGTTTTGTACCCTCAGTGTATAGCACAGGGTCAAGGAGCTAGTTCTGTTCCTGTGACAGTTGTCTGGGATGCTGTTCTGCCGTCTCAGACATTAAGTCCCTACATAGTTCATCATTTTAACCTACTTCACCATGCAAACCTCATGTGAGCGCCTCCCTCCGGACCACAGTCAAGTGGAGTTACTCATATAAACAGTAACAATACAGTAAACTGGTGTCTGGTAGAGCTATAATCCAACTGTTCCAAGGTTCAACTCAACCGACCATTGGCTTTGTGGCCAATGAGTAGGCATATTTATAAATCAGTCATAACGCACAGTAATATTCAGACACAGGATTTTTTTTACAGTGTAACTGTTGTCTTTACTAATTGGTCTGTTGAGTCAGGTGGTCAGTGGATCAGTTGACCAAAAAGACATGGAGAGCCCATAGCACTCGGTGGAGGGGAGGGCATGAACAGGTTCACTTGAAAAGGATTGCCCTTTCAGGGTAGCGGGTTATTGTGCATTCCTGTGGTTGGCTGAACACTAGTTGTAGGTCGCTGTCACTCATAAGGTGTTACAGGGTGACCAGATACTCCTGCTTGGGACAGAATAAGAGAGGGAGAGAGAGAGACCATATTTCCCTCAGATTACACAGACCCACAAAGAATTTGAAAAGAATTACAATTTTGATAAACTCCCATATCTATTGGGTGAAATACCACAGTGTGCCATCACAGCAGCAAGATGTGTGACCTGTTGCCACAAGAAAAGGGCAACTATCAAGGCACAAGGCGAGCCCCAAATAAAGACACAGGAGGTAGATGGTTGAAGTCTTACAGTGTTTATTAATACAAAGGAGTAGGCAAGAGAATGGTCGTGGACAGGCAAAGGGTCAAAACCAGTTCAGAGTCCAGGAGGTACAGAGTGGCAGACAGGCTCGTGGTCAAGGCAGGCAGAATGGTCAGGCAGGCGGGTACAAAGTCCAGAAACAGGCAAGGGTCAAAACCGGGACGACTAGAAAAAGGAGAATAGCAAAAAGCAGGAGAACGGGAAATACACTGGTTGACTTGGAAACATACAAGACGAACTGGCACAGAGAGACAGGAAACACAGGGATAAATACACTGGGGAAAATAAGCGACACCTGGAGGGGGTGGAGACAATCACAAGAACAGGTGAAACAGATCCGGGCGTGACAGCAACCAGTGAAGAACAAACACCATTGTAAATACAACCCATATTTATGTTTATTTATTTTCCCTTTTGTACTTTAACTATTTGCACATCGTTACAACACTGTATATAGACATAATATGACATATGAAATGTCTTTATTATTTTGGAACTTTTGTGAGTGTAATGTTTACCGTTCTTTTTTTAATTGTTTATTTCACTTTTGTTTATTATCTATTATGTAATCATATGTTTCCCATGCCAGTAAAGCCCTTTGAATGAATTGAGAGAATGAGAGACAGCCGATTCTTTCTTATCCTCCAGCTCCTGAGGGCAGCCCAAGCTGTGAGGCTGCAGCTTGGGAAGGAGGGGTAGAAGGAAGGGGTTGCTTGGTGAAGGATGCGGGCGGGGGCAAAAAGCACCAGCCTCTGAGCGGATCAGGGGTTTGAGCAGTGACGTACACTCTTAAAATGGTTCTTCGGCTGTCCCCATAGGAAAACCCTTTGAAGAACCCTTTTTGGTTGCAGGTAGAACCCTTTTGAGTTCCATTTAGAACACTTTAAACAGAGGGTTCTACATAGAACCCAAAAGAATTCTACCTGAAACCAAAAAGGGTTATATTTGGAACAAAAAAGTTTCTTCTATGGGGACAGCTGAAGAACCCTTTTGGAAGCATTTTATCTAAGAGTGTAGCCCTGGGGGATAGAGGCCGAGGGCAGGGGCTGGGGTTAGAGAAGGAGAGGCAGGTGACTTGCTTCAGCCACAGATCAAAAAGACGATTATCCCCAATGTCTGATGACATAGGGACCTGTGGGAGTTGATTGGAGCAAATCTCTTGTCTTTCTTGATGTCCGTTTTAAGCTGTTAAGCTTTTTTGGTGCAGTATTTGTCTTTAGAGTAGAGTTCTAAAAGGCTTGATATCTAGGGCTCAAATGCTCACACTTTACTGGGCTTTGTCGGATGTCACCATGTTCTGACTGCTGTGTCACCAGATGACCCTCCAAACAGCCTCAAACAACCCCCAACAGTCCACCACCAACTGAAACAGTAAACTAGGAACACTGAAATCACCTCAGAATCACAAAAACTGTCCTTAAGGTGAAAGTTTAGGAAAATAGAATGAGCACCTTTTGAGTAATATTAAAAATAAATGTACTTAGCTTTTATTTACCGTGTTTATCTTTACTTACCCCTGATAACCAGACAGCCAATTAGCCCCTCAGCGCTACCATTGAACAATGATGGCTTTGTGGCTGGCTGGTCCTACATGACTGAGTGAGCTCTGTGGTCTTTTCCAAGGGGCTTCTATAACTGAATAAATGTACACTAGTCTTGATTAGTAGAAAAAGCTACTACTCTCTAGCTCTATTTACCTCCCAGTCTGCCTTCATGAATAGTCTTGAGATGAGAGGCACTGGCTTGGGCTTGTCAGACTAGACCCAGGGAATTATACACAGGCACAGGAACACACACACCCCCACACACACAGGTCCATCTGTTCCCAGGGGGATTTGAATCAGGGGATGAACCCAGATGTTGATGACTATATAAGTACACAGTAGGCCCACAGTCAGCTGTGTGTGTGTGTGTGTGTGTGTGTGTGTGTGTGTGTGTGTGTGTGTGTGTGTGTGTGTGTGTGTGTGTGTGTGTGTGTGTGTGTGTGTGTGTGTGTGTGTTGGCAGATCGTTGGAGAACAGCTGTGTGATGCTGTGGCTGCTGGTCCTTGTCCTGCCCGGGGTAGCATGCAGTGCCCTGACCCAGAACCTTCTACAGCCAGACAATGACCACAGAGACGGTGAGTCACACGGCCCACTACACCCTGACCTCAAAGTCCACTAGATAGACTGTCTCTGTGAGTGCCTCTGTGTATCTCTGTGGGTGCCTCTGTGTATCTCTGTGGGTATCTCTGTGGGTGTCTCTGTGTATCTCTGTGGGTGTCTCTGTGTATCTCTGTGGGTGTCTGTGTATCTCTGTGGGTGTCTCTGTGTATCTCTGTGGGTGTCGGTGTATCTCTGTGGGTGTCTCTGTGTATCTTTGTGTATCTCTGTGGGTGTCTCTGTGAATCTCTGTGTATCTGTGGGTGTCTCTGTGTATCTCTTCGGCTGTTTCTGTGTATCTCTGTGGGTGTCTCTGTGTATCTCTGTGGGTGTCTCTGTGTGTCTCTGTGTATCTCTGTGGGTGTCTGTGTATCTCTGTCGGTGTCTCTGTGTATCTCTGTGTTTCTCTGTGGGTGTCTCTGTGTATCTCTGTGGGTATGTCTGTGTATCTCTGTGTATATATGTGGGTGTCTCTGTGTATCTCGGTGTATCTCTGTGGGTGTCTCTATGTATCTCTTTGGGTGTATGTGTATCTCTGTGGGTGTCTCTGTGTATCTCTGTGGGTGTCTCTGTGTGTCTCTGTGTATCTCTGTGGGTGTCTGTGTATCTCTGTCGGTGTCTCTGTGTATCTCTGTGTTTCTCTGTGGGTGTCTCTGTGTATCTCTGTGGGTGTCTCTGTGTATCTCTGTGGGTGTCTCTGTGTATCTCTGTGGGTGTCTCTGTGTATCTCTGTGGGTGCCTCTGTGTATCTCTTTCCATCTCTCTGTGTATCTCTGTGGGTGTCTCTGTGTATCTCTGTGGGTGTCTCTGTGTATCTCTGTGGGTGCCTCTGTGTATCTCTTTCCATCTCTCTGTGTATCTCTGTGGGTGTCTCTGTGGGTGTCTCTGTGTATCTCTGTGGGTGTCTCTGTGTATCTCTGTGGGTGTCTCTGTGTCTCTGTGGGTGTCTCTGTGTATCTCTTTGGCTGTATCTGTGTCTCTCTGTGCAGTAGTCGCAACATTGCGGTCCAATTGACATTGGATTCTATTTCTGGTGCCTCCCGTTCCACTTTGTTTGGGAAAAGGAGGTAATTCCTGTCGTTCCATGGGTTCAGCCTGTATGGCACCCGTTTGTTGTTTGTTGAGCAGCGTTCAGTTCAAGAGAAAAATGTCTAAATTCTCAGAAGTCGACACAGAGAGCCCAGTGTGCCCCATTGAATCAGCCACTGCTATGCTTAAGACCAAATGCCTTGCTGGCGGCTCCCTTTAGAAACGGTCCAGGGACTTCCGATGTTGTTGTTTGTTCTTTTGTAGTGTGGAATACTTTACAACAGTGTTCTTCAGTCCAGGTGGTACCCAGGTTTTAGTTACAGTCAGTGCATCACCACCTGATTAAACTAATCACGGGCTTGCCGATTAGTTAAATCAATAATTCGATAATTAGTTACGTTTATAATAAATTGTGTTTATTCTAGGATGTAAAAATGCCTCCACAGTCAACACCCTTGTCGACCAGGACCGAAGAGATTTCCTTATTCAGTCACTTGGGTTTATTACGCAGCATTTTCATCCTTTCTGTGGAAAACATTTAACTGAAACAAAAGCAGGCAGTGCTCCTAATTCTGTTGTCTCGTTCCCCCTCCAGTCTGAGTAACAGATGTGGGGCAGGCAGCAATCCTCTCATAGTGGAACCTGGTCGTCAGCTTGTCATTTGTGTGATACCCTGCTCTTCGCTGCTTGTTCAGTGAATAAAACAGAACATGAGTTGTGAATTATATATCAGGCCTACCTGCCTGCCGGCCTCCACGGACATAGCAACGCTGCCTCTGCAGAGGGAGGAAGACAGACAGCTGGTCTGGTTAAACCTTGATATCGGTTTATGGAAGAGACTGAATAATCATCTACTTGTTCCTGGTTAAGCCATCTGCTTAGCCTGCTAGTTGTTAAGGTAAGGCAGCAGTTGTTGAGCTAAGGTAACGGTGTATTAGACTATTTCTTCTGTCCACCATCTTCCCCTTACATGAGTTTATCATCGTCAGATAATGTGTCTGCATTTAAACTCATTCAGGGAGAATAGAGTGGAGAGAAGGACATGAAGGCTGTCTATTCTACTACGTCCTACACTGTCTGGTCTGTGTACCCTGCAGCTCTTCAGAACTCACAGTGGGAGACTCATCATGGACAATGTGGCCAGTACAGTACAATACATTCCCTTTTGACAGAACAGAAGCTTGATCAAGGACAGAGGGGAACAAATGAGTGACATTCATTTAGTAAGATGAATATTCAATTGATATTCAATTCGCCGGTGCTAAAAATGCTGGTGTTGTTGTTGCACTTTGGATAAAACATTATGCAGTCAAGAAACCAATCTTAAGACTTACTTTATATATATATATGTATGTATGTATGTATGTATGTGTAACAGTATAACTTTAAACCATCCCCTCGCCCCGACACGGGCGCGAACCAGGGACCCTCTGCACACAACAACTGACACCCACGAAGCGTCGTTACCCATCGCTCCACAAAAGCTGCGGCCCTTGCAGAGCAAGGGGCAACACTACTTCTAGGTTTCAGAGCAAGTGACGTAACTGATTGAAACGCTACTAGCGCGTACCCGCTAACTAGCTAGCCATTTCACATCCGTTACATATGTATGTATGTATGTATGTATGTATGTATGTATGTATGTATGTATGTATGTATGTACAGTAGCAGTCAAAAGTTTGGACACTGTCACGTTCTGACCATAGTTCTTGTGTGTTTTGCTTGTTTTAGTGTTGGTCAGGACGTGAGCTGGGTGGGCATTCTATGTTGTGTGTCTAGTTTGTCTGTTTCTATGTTTGGCCTAATATGGTTCTCAATCAGAGGCAGGTGTTTTGTGTTGTCTCTGATTGGGAATCATATATAGGTGGCTTGTTTTGTGTTGGGGTTTGTGGGTGGTTGTTTCCTGTCTTTGTGTTTTCTCTGCACCAGATAGGGCTGTATCGGTTTGCCACATTTGTTATTTTGTATCGTATTCACTGTTTATCGTTTTATTAAACATGTTGAGCACTGGCTACGCTGCGTGTTGGTCCGATCCCTGTTACACCCTCTCTTCTCGTGAAGAGAGGGAAGGCTGCCGTTACAGACACACCTACTCATTCAAGGGTTTTTCTTTATTTTTACTATTTCCTACATTGTAGAATAATAGTGAAGACATCCTAACTATGAAATAACACATGGAATCATGTAGTAACCAAAAAAGTGTTAAACAAATATATATATTTTAGATTCTTCAAAGTAGCCACCCTTTGCCTCAATGACAGCTTTGCACACTCTTGGCATTCTCTCAACCAGCTTCATGAGCAATGCTTTTCCAACAGTCTTGAAGGAGTGGAATTTCTTTCCTTCTTAATGCGTTTGAGCCAATCAGTTGTGTTGTGACAAGGTAGGGGTGGTATACAGAAGATAGCCCTATTTGGTCCATGACCAAGTCCATATTATGGCAAGAACAGCTCAAATAATCAAAGAAGAAATGAAGGTCAGTCAATGTGGAAAGTTTTAAGAACTGTAAAGTTCCCTTTTTTAAACCTTTATTTAACTAGGCAAGTCAGTTAAGAACATATTCTTATTTACAATGACAGCCTAGCAGTGGGTTAATTGCCTTGTTCAGGGGCAGAACAACAAATTTTTACCCTGTCAGCTCGGGAATTTGATCTAGCAACCTTTTGGTTACTGGCCCAACGCTCTAACCACTAGGCTACCTCCCTCCCCAAGAGCAGTTGCAAAAACCGCTTTGATGAAACTGGTTCTCATGAAGACCGCCACAGGAAAGGAAGACCCAGAGTTACCTCTGCTGCAGAGGATAAGTTCATTAGAGTTAACTGCACCTCAGATTGCAGAGTTCAAGTAACAGACACATCTCAATATCAACTGTTCATGGTCGAATTGCTGCAAAGAAACCACTACTAAAGGACACCAATAATAAGAAGAGACTTGCTTGGGCCAAGAAACACGAGCAATGGACATTAGACCGGTGGAAATCTGTCCTTTGGTCCAAATTTGAGATTTTTGGTTCCAACCGCTGTATCTTTGTGAGACGCAAAGTAGATGAACGGATGATCTCTGCGTGTGTGGTTCCCACCATGAAGCATGGAGGAGGAGGTGTGATGGTGTGGGGGTGCTTTGCTTTTGACACGGTCAGTGATTTATTTAGAATTCAAGGCACACTTAACCAGCATGGCTACAACAGCATTCGGCAGCGATACACCATCCCATCTGATTTGCGCTTAGTGTTTTTCAACAGGACAATGACCCAAAACACACCTCCAGGTTGTGTAAGGACCCATTTGAGCAAGAAGGAGAGTGATGGAGTGCTGCATCAGATGACCTGGGCTCCACAATCACCGGACCTCAACCCAATTGAGATGGTTTGGGATGAGTTGGACCACAGAGTGAAGTTAAAGGAGCCAACAAGTGCTCAGCGTATATGGGAACTCCTTCAAGACTGTTGGAAAAGCATTCCTCATGAAGCTGGTTGAGAGAATGCCAAGAGTGTGCAAAGCTGTCATCAAGGCAAAAGGTGGCTACTTTGAAGAATCTAAAATATATTTTGATTTGTTTAACACTTTTTTGGTTATTACATGATTCCATATGTGTTATTTCATAGTTTTGATGTCTTCACTATTATTCTACAATGTAGAAAATAGTAAAAATAAAGAAAAACCCTTGAATGAGTGGGTGTGTCCAAACTTTTGACTGGTACTGTATGTATGTATGTATGTATGTATGTATGTAATGTATGTATAAATTATGTATATGTTGTAGTTACAGTAAGTATTATGATGGGTTGCCTACGGTATATGGTGTAGTTACAGTAAGTATTATGATGGGTTGCCTACAGTATATGTTGCAACACTACTACTGAAGTCAGTGATGCTTATCTGGTGAACAGGTCACATGACCAATGACCTTACTCTGACTGGACCAGTCTAATTTGTCTAAGGTATTCTGTATCCAACTCAATTAAGCACTGACCGTCTCTAACTAGTGTTATGACTACTGCACCTAATAGTGCTAATGCAGTGGAGGTAAGCTCTCACAGCAAAGCCCCTCTATGACCACAGTCATAGCACTAATACAGTGGAGGTACAGTAAGCTAGTCGTTCATAGTCTAATATGTAGCGGAGGTAAGCTCTCAGCTGGTTGTTCATAGTCTAATACGTAGCGGAGGTAAGCTCTCAGCTGGTTGTTCATAGTCTAATATGTAGTGGAGCTCTCAGCTGGTTGTTCATAGTCTAATATGTGGAGGAGGTAAGCTCTCAGATGGTTGTTCATAGTCTAATACGTAGCGGAGGTAAGCTCTCAGCTGGTTGTTCATAGTCTAATATGTAGCGGAGGTAAGCTCTCAGCTAGTTGTTCATAGTCTAATATGTAGCGGAGGTAAGCTCTCAGCTGGTTGTTCATAGTCTAATACGTAGCGGAGGTAAGCTCTCAGCTGGTTGTTCATAGTCTAATATGTAGCGGAGGTAAGCTCTCAGCTAGTTGTTCATAGTCTAATATGTAGTGGAGGTAAGCTCTCAGCTGGTTGTTCATAGTCTAATATGTAGCGGAGGTAAGCTCTCAGCTGGTTGTTCATAGTCTAATATGTAGCGGAGGTAAGCTCTCAGCTAGTTGTTCATAGTCTAATATGTAGCGGAGGTAAGCTCTCAGCTAGTTGTTCATAGTCTAATACGTAGCGGAGGTAAGCTCTCAGCTGGTTGTTCATAGTCTAATATGTGGAGGAGGTAAGCTCTCAGCTGGTTGTTCATAGTCTAAATGTAGAGGAGGTAAGCTCTCAGCTGGTTGTTCATAGTCCAATATGTAGAGGAGGTAAGCTCTCAGCTGGTTGTTCATAGTCTAATACGTAGCGGAGGTAAGCTCTCAGCTGGTTGTTCATAGTCCAATATGTAGCGGAGGTAAGCTCTCAGCTAGTTGTTCATAGTCTAAAATGTAGCGGAGGTAAGCTCTCAGCTGGTTGTTCATAGTCTAATATGTATCGTAGGTAAACTCTCAGCTAGTTGTTCATAGTCTAATATGTAGTGGAGCTCTCAGATGGTTGTTCATAGTCTAATATGTAGTGGAGGTAAGCCCTCAGCTGGTTGTTCATAGTCTAATATGTAGTGGAGCCCTCAGATGGTTGTTCATAGTCTAATATGTAGTGGAGGTAAGCCCTCAGCTGGTTGTTCATAGTCTAATATGTAGTGGAGCCCTCAGCTAGTTGTTCATAGTCTAAAATGTAGCGGAGGTAAGCTCTCAGCTGATTGTTCATAGTCTAATATGTAGTGGAGGTAAGCCCTCAGCTGGTTGTTCATAGTCTAATATGTAGTGGAGCTCTCAGCTGGTTGTTCATAGTCTTAATATGTAGTGGAGGTAAGCTCTCAGCTAGTTGTTCATAGTGTAAAATGTAGCGGAGGTAAGCTCTCAGCTGATTGTTCATAGTCTAATATGTAGTGGAGCTCTCAGCTGGTTGTTCGTAGTCTTAATATGTAGTGGAGGTAAGCCCTCAGCTGGTTGTTCATAGTCTTAATATGTAGTGGAGGTAAGCTCTCAGCTGGTTGTTCATAGTCTAATATGTAGTGGAGGTAAGCTCTCAGCTGGTTGTTCATAGTCTTAATATGTAGTGGAGGTAAGCTCTCAGCTGGTTGTTCATAGTCTAATATGTAGTGGAGGTAAGCTCTCAGATGGTTGTTCATAGTCTTAATATGTAGTGGAGGTAAGCCCTCAGCTGGTTGTTCATAGTCTAATATGTAGTGGAGCTCTCAGCTGGTTGTTCATAGTCTAATATGTAGTGGAGGTAAGCTCTCAGCTGGTTGTTCATAGTCTAATATGTAGTGGAGCTCTCAGCTGGTTGTTCATAGTCTAATATGTAGTGGAGCCCTCAGCTGGTTGTTCATAGTCTTAATATATAGCGGAGGTAAGCTCTCAGCTGGTTGTTCATAGTCTTAATATGTAGTGGAGGTAAGCTCTCAGATGGTTGTTCATAGTCTTAATATGTAGTGGAGGTAAGCTCTCAGCTGGTTGTTCATAGTCTAATATGTAGTGGAGCTCTCAGCTGGTTGTTCATAGTCTAATATGTAGTGGAGGTAAGCCCTCAGCTGGTTGTTCATAGTCTAATATGTAGTGGAGCTCTCAGCTGGTTGTTCATAGTCTAATATGTAGTGGAGCTCTCAGCTGGTTGTTCATAGTCTAATATGTAGTGGAGCCCTCAGCTGGTTGTTCATAGTCTAATATGTAGTGGA
The DNA here is from genome assembly GCF_016432855.1 of Salvelinus namaycush. Classification (NCBI taxonomy): domain Eukaryota; kingdom Metazoa; phylum Chordata; class Actinopteri; order Salmoniformes; family Salmonidae; genus Salvelinus; species Salvelinus namaycush. The sequence continues at coordinate 18,901,791 of NC_052346.1, read as the reverse complement.
GCTCTCAGCTGGTTGTTCATAGTCTTAATATGTAGTGGAGGTAAGCCCTCAGCTGGTTGTTCATAGTCTAATATGTAGTGGAGCTCTCAGCTAGTTGAGGAGGTAAGCTCTCACAGCCCCGGTACTGAATTAGCTGAACCATCAAACCACAGAAGGGAGTTGTTGCTGTCTGCTTTAGTGGTACTGACAGCTGAGGTGACGTAGGACTGTGTGTAGGGTAGGTTAGTGCTGGAGGGAGAACCATGGTATTGAACCAACCCAGACAGGGTATAGTTGAGACTGGAATGGGAAATACATGCCACAGTAAGGTGATCACTGCATTGCCCAGGAGGGAAGGAAGGGAGAAAATCCAGATCACATGAATGGCAGAAGACGTAGAGAGGAGGAACATCTTCAGAGGCATTGTCGTCCTTTTTCTAAATCTAGTTTCCTCTACTTCCTGTTTACTGCTATCTGCAGCTGGGATTAGCCAGAGGGTAATGGCTATTCACTACAGTAACAGTGTTAGTTGCACACACCCACATGCACACACACACCCACATGCACACACACGTGCACACACACGTCACCTACAGACAGCTAATCTCGCTCAGACAATGAGACCCCACCCACAAACACTGGCATATAGCGCTACTGTATTTTGACATCCTAGGAGGATGGTGGGAGGAGCTATAGGAGGATGGGCTCGTTGTAATAGAGTCAAAGTTCCATGTATTCCGTTACAATGAAAGGAACGGGAAAGAGGGATACCTAGTCAGTTGTACAACTGAATGCATTCAACTGAAATGTGTCTTCTGTATTTAATCCAACCTGACATCCACGTCATCAATGAGACCGTCCTCCTATCGCTCCTCCCACCAGTATATTGACCCTCTGGTTCACATACCAGTATGTATGTTGACTTGGTATATTGACCCTCTGGTTCACATACCAGTATGTATGTTGACTTGGTATATTGACCCTCTGGTTCACATACCAGTATGTATGTTGACTTGGTATATTGACCCTCTGGTTGACATACCAGTATGTATGTTGACTTGGTATATAGACCCTCTGGTTCACATACCAGTATGTATGTTGACTTAGTATATTGACCCTCTGGTTGACATACCAGTATGTATGTTGACTTGGTATATTGACCCTCTGGTTGACATACCAGTATGTATGTTGACTTGGTATATTGACCCTCTGGTTGACATACCAGTATGTATGTTGACTTGGTATATAGACCCTCTGGTTGACATACCAGTATGTATGTTGACTTGGTATATTGACCCTCTGGTTGACATACCAGTATGTATGTTGACTTGGTATATAGACCATCTGGTTCACATACCAGTATGTATGTTGACTTGGTATATTGACCCTCTGGTTGACATACCAGTATGTATGTTGACTTGGTATATTGACCCTCTGGTTGACATACCAGTATGTATGTTGACTTGGTATATAGACCCTATTTTCATCTTGTTCGTTGTGGTCATGAATAACTCATTATGTGCCTCAAATTCATACTTATGTAAATAAGATATTTCAGTTTTTTATTTTTAATAAATTAGAAAAAAATCTAAAAAGCTGTTTTCAGTTTGTAGTTATGGGGTATTGTGTGTAGATTGATGAGGATTTTTATTTATTTAATTAATTTTAGAATAAGGCTGTACCGTAACAAAATGTGGAAAAAGGGAAGGGGTCTGAATACTTTCCGAATGCGCTGTATGTTTGCCTCAAACACTGCCAAGCGCCTATGAATAGGAAACTGCCAATGTCATATCTATCTAAAGTACAGCACAGTGTCTGTACTGTTATACAGGCCTGTCACATGTAGTCTATAAGGCCAGTTTCCAGAGTGGTCCTGCTTTTCCTAGTAGGATTTGTGATTCTGAAAAAATCCTTTGGCAAGGTTCTTTGCTTTTGTTTAATTTGCTGACTGACTGAGATTACTGGTCCATTAAGAAGTACAGTATGTAGTAATACTTCTCAATGGACCAGTAATCTCAGTCAGTCATTAGACAATGGGTAGGTCAAGGCCTGTTCTTTCTCATTATTATTATGACCTCACCTCATTATTAGTCTCTCAACAGATTTATCTGGATGCACCTCCACAGCAGGGAGTGTGTGTGTGTGTGTGTGTGTGTGTGTGTGTGTGTGTGTGTGTGTGTGTGTGTGTGTGTGTGTGTGTGTGTGTGTGTGTGTGTGTGTGTGTGTGTGTGTGTGTGTGTGTGTGTGTGTGTGACACAGTCAGTCTGTCACTACCGTACTGCCTCAAAAACACTGTATTTCCTGACATGGGAAATACATAGAACATTAACTGTCAATTGAACAGCTTTATTCAAGACGGTCATGTTCATTAGCCTCATAAAACTTGTCATGGTTTAATAGCCTCATAAAATATATCATGGGTTCATCATTAAACCAAAACGTACTGTCTATACAATGTTTATCTCATAAGTGTCCACGTCACTGTAACTTACATAATGTGCTTCTTCAGGGAAATACAGGGATTTAAACAGTAACTGTTTGTTCCAGTCGGCCTGAGTGTCACTGTTGTAGATGTAATCCTTCTCACGAGGTCCTGCTGTTTGATTTGGGGTCCTGTTCAGTTTCCTACCGGCTGTTGCTCTCAACAAGAGTCATAAGACCAACCTGTATATTAGCTTCAACTTGTTTTTGGTGCAACTAGACCCCCCCTTCAGTGTGTGTGCTATGCTTTACAACTGTTCGTTTTCAAACATATGAGATCTCTGTTTTGAGTTCAATGACATAAGAAGAAAATAACTTCACAAAACACTAGTGTTCAAACTTCCTTAGTTTGTATCACATGGGGTTATTCCAGTATCCCCATCCAGACAAACTCACCTCACCCTTTGTGAGCTTCTATAATGGTTAACGGATGAACAGGTTTTAGCGTTCGCCCAAATGTCATAAACCTGGATTAACAGTTTTTTGCATTAGTCCAAATGTCATGAACCTGGATTTGAGTTGCCCTGTCAACAAAGGCACCTGAGAGGCCCGGTGAAATGTTAAGAGGCTGACATATTATAATATGGATTATTTTGATAGCTGAATGATTTTGGCATGTATTTCTTCATGTTTATAAATTGTTGATCCGGCGTGTATTCACCAAAAAAGTGCATAGAAAAATAGGTTAGAAAAAAAGCGACAGTGAATGCAGATATCCATAGAGACGGTTAGAGTCATTAACCTCTTGTTTTATCCCCCAGGTGCTGTTGCCGTGACGACCCGGCCCCACATCTACTACTGCCGCTCGCCCAACATGGAGGTCTTCACCTGCTGGTGGCATCCACTTGACAACAACTCCGAGAGTGACGACAACATCACCTACAGCCTCACCTACTCCTTAGAGTACGTACTATTACTGTACAGTGCATTCGTATTCAAACCCCTTGATCCACATTTTTTAAGTTACAGCCTTATTCTAAAATGGATTAAATAAAAAAAATGTCCTCCTCAATCTACACACAATACCCCATAATGACATCACAATACCCCATAATGACATCACAATACCCCATAATGACAAAGGGAAAACACAGCTATTTTCAGGTCTCTCCAGAGATGTTAGATCGGTTCAGGTCCGGGATCTGGCTGGGCCTCTAAAGGACATTCAGAGACTTGTCCCCGAAGCCACTCCTGCATTTTGCTTAGGGTCGTTGTCTTGTTGGAAGGTGAACCTTTGCCCCAGTTTGAGGTCCTGAGTGCTCTGGAGCAGGGTTTCATCAAGGATCTCTCTGTACTTTGCTCTGTTCATCTTTCCCTCAATCCTGACTAGTCTCCCAGTCGCTGCCGCTGAAAAACATCCCCGCAGCATGATGCTGCCACCATCATGCTTCACCGTAGGAGTGGTGCCAGGTTTCCTCCAGACGTTATGCTTGGCATTCAGGCCAAAGAGTTCAATCTTGGTTTCATCAGACCAGAGAATCTTGTTTCTCATGGTCTGAGAGTCCTTTAGGTGCCTTTTGGCAAACTCCAAGCAGGCTGTCATGTGCCTTTTACTGTGGAGTGACTTCCGTCTGGCCACTCTACCATAAAGGCCTGATTGGTGTAGTGCTGCAGAGATGGTTGTCCTTCTGGAAGGTTCTCCCATCTCCACAGAGGAACTCTGGAGCTCTTTCAGAGTAACCATAGGGTTCTTGGTCACCTCCCAGACCAAGGCCCTTTTCCTCCGATTGCTCAGTTTAGCTGGGCGGCCAGCTCTAGAAAAAGTCTTTGTGGTTCCATACTTCTTCCATTTCAGAATGATGGAGGCCACTGTGTTCTTGGGGACCTTCATTGCTCCATAAATGTTTTGGTACCCTTCCCCAGATCTGTGCCTCGACGCAATCCTCTTGAAGCTCTACAGACAATTCCTTAGACAACATGGCTTTTGCTCTGACATGCACTGTCAACTGTGGGACCTTATATAGACAGGTGTGTGCCTTTCCAAATCATGTCCAATCAATTGAATTTACCACAGGTATATATATCCAATCAAGTTGTAGAAACATCTCAAGGACGATCAATGGAAACAGGATTCACCTGAGCTCAATTTCGAGTCTCATAGAAAAGGGTCTGAATACTTATGTAAACAAGGTATTTCTCATGTAGGTTTTTATGAATGTGCAGAAATTTCAACAAACCTGTTTTCGATTTGTGATTATGGTGTATTGTGTGTAGATTGCTGAGGGATTTTTTTTATTTAATCAATTTTAGAATAAGGCTGTAACGTAACAAAATGTGGAAAAAGACAAGGGGTCTGAATACTTTCCGAAGGCACTGTATATACACACACCATGTACTATATACTGTATATATACACACCATGTACTATATACTGTATATATACACACACCATGTACTATATACTGTATATATACACACACCATGTACTATATACTGTATATATACACACCATGTACGATATACTATATATATACACACCATGTACTATATACTGTATATATATACACAGTACACACCTTGTACTCTCCTTGTTGCAGGATTGGTAGAGGATAAAATCCTGCATTCATTAAAAAACGCCTTGAAATACTCTAAGATAAATTTTTAATTTCAAGGCTTTTTTCCCCAATAAATGCAGGTATTTTCGTTCTATCACATCGTGTAGTAACAATGTACCCTAAGAGACCATCTTCATTCAAAGAAATGAGTTGAGTTGAATTGAATTGACCATATCATTCCTTTCTTGTTTGTCACAGAAAGGGGCCGAGGCGTGAGTGTCCAGACTATGTAACGGGCGGCCCCAACAGTTGTCACTTTGACAGCGGCCACACGTCCATCTGGACCATATACTGCATGAACGTGATGGCCAGGACCTCCCACGGAGTGTTCAGCTCCAAGGACCACTGTCTGGACGTGGCTGATATAGGTACAGGGAGATATAAATCACTGTCTGGGTGTGGCTGATGATATAGGTACAGGGTGATATAGTTCACTGTCTGGATGTGGCTAATATAGGTACAGGGTGATATAGACCACTGCCTGGATGTGGATGATATAGGTACAGGGTGATATAAATCACTGCCTGGATGTAGATGATATAGGTACAGGGTGATATAGACCACTGCCTGGATGTGGATGATATAGGTACAGGGTGATATAAACCACTGCCTGGATGTGGATGATATAGGTACAGGGTGATATAGACCACTGCCTGGATGTGGATGATATAGGTACAGGGTGATATAGACCACTGCCTGGATGTGGATGATATAGGTACAGGGTGATATAGACCACTGCCTGGATGTGGATGATATAGGTACAGGGTGATATAGACCACTGCCTGGATGTGGATGATATAGGTACAGGGTGATATAGACCACTGCCTGGATGTGGATGATATAGGTACAGGGTGATATAGACCACTGCCTGGATGTGGATGATATAGGTACAGGGTGATATAGACCACTGCCTGGATGTGGATGATATAGGAACAGGGTGATATAGACCACTGCCTGGATGTGGATGATATAGGTACAGGGTGATATAGTCCAGTGGTTCCCAAACTGGGTCAAAATTGGGTAGTACATAACTTAGAGAGCTATTTATAACTTGTCAGAAATGTCTAGCTCAACTAGCCCATGTCAGCTAAAGTTTATTTATATATGTTTTTTAGCCCATAGATATTGTACGTTTTTAGTCACTCAAATATAACATGAATACACATTAGACGTGGCAAAATGAATAAAATTGCAATAAAATTAGCTTTAAAACTGCTAAATGTTCTTTACACCCCATGACAAAATGTGTTACAGAAACCTGCAAAATTCTCTCCACCGACAAGAAAGGTGTGAACAGTTTGTGTCATGAACAGTGCTTGTGCCCATAGAAATAGACATGGCACATGCGTGGGGGGGGGCAGGCTGTTCCCCAATGCTGGAATGGGGGCCCCAAGTGGAAAAGTTTGGGAACCCCTGATATAGACCACCAGGGGGCTCCACTCAGTCTGGAACGGCACTCTGCTCCCGAGATCAAAAACCATCTGGCTAGTGATTTCTCTTGCCCCCCCCCCCCCCCCCACAAAAAAACTGTAAACTGTAAAATCAGCAGAAATTGAGTTTAATTTAGGAAATCTGTTCCCAAGTATTCACACAAATAAAAAAAGAGAAATATGTGATGTCTCAATGTAATCAAGGTATGAAATTACTGTTATTTTCAAATACGATCTCTTTTGGGGCATAGTTGTGGTCTATTTGCAGTGTACAATTTATTATCATTATTTCCCAGCCCCCCAACCATTAGCTCCAACAAAAGTCGTCCCGCTGCTGAATCTAGTTGCCTATCTAGTTGCCCTAGATAGTGTGCTTGTCACGATCGTCATAAGACGCGGACCAAGGCGCAGCGTGAAAGAAAGACATCTTCTTTAATTCAATGAAGACAAAACAACAAACAGACGACCGTGAAGCTATATTAAACAAAATAGTGCTGACACTAAACACTACACATAGACATAGACAATTACCCACAACAGCCCAATGCCTATGGCTGCCTTAAATATGGCTCCCAATCAGAGACAAATGAATGACAGCTGTCTCTGATTGAGAACCATTCAGGCAACCATAGACATACCTAGATACCTACACTCAACACAAACCCATACACTCTAACAAAAACCCCCTAGACACTACAACCACCCAAGACAAGACAAAAACACAAACATCCCCCCTGTCACACCCTGACCTAACCAAAATACTACAGAAAACAAAGATAACTAAGGCCAGGGCGTGACAGTGCTACTTTTGACCAGAACCTAAGGGGAATAGGGTGCTATTTCAGTACACTATAGTATATGGAATAGGGTGCTATTTCAGTACACTATAGTATATGGAATAGGGTGCTATTTTGGCTCAACCTATGACTGTTGTGTTAACCCACTGTTGTGTCTGATATTTGTGATGTCTCTTCCTGTGTGTCTGACGTCGGCCACGCCTCCTCTCCCTGTTTGTGTGACGTCAGCTCTTCCTCATTTCAACCCAGTCCAATGGGAGTTAGTCCCCTCCCAGCAGGGCACATCTGATCCCATCAGAGACATTCTGTCCCCCTTACTTCTCCATCAGTGAGTGCACTCTCAAAGCCGATGGAAAGAGCACCCTGATTTGTGTGTGTGTGTTTGTGTACACGTGCATGTGCATGTGAATGTTCAATACTGTATGCGCATTGCAAACAGTCACCACTCATGTCTACATTGTGCTTCCGTATGCACAGAGAATAGTAACGCACGTGAAGGAAAATAGAAGGGTTCCTCTCCAGGCTCTTGGCTTTTTCTCACGGTAACAATAGAGATGTGTCATTCAGAACCTATTCAGCTTCCTCTTCTTACTCTGAAACCCCTTCCAACTGGCCTTTCTCCATGTTCATTATAAAAGATAACCCCATTCATGTACCATTACCTCAGCATGTTGCTTGTTGTCTCCTCTGTTGTTCCTCCACATCCTGTTTGCTGTTCATTGTGTATTCACCCCTCCCCCTGACTGCCAGTCTAGGCCTTTTCCTTTCACCTTCCTCCCATCCCATTGTTTCTCTATTTACGTTTTTAGCACTTCTTTGCTCCCTGTGAAGCATACAACCATAACAAGCCCACGCCATGCAGTTTTCTTGGCTTCACTTCTTCCCTTTCTGTCCATGTCCTAATGCTCTCTCCGCTGTCTGTCTGTCTCTCTGTCTGTCTGCAGTGGAGACAGAGGCTCCGGTTAACTTGACCTACTCCCTGTTGAATGAGACGGAGGAGGAAGCGGGCCGCACCGCCATGGTGTCCTGGGTTTACCCCAATCCCTCCCACATCCAGTACGGTTGGATCACCCTGGTCTTCGAGCTGCAGTACCGAAGCATCGCCGAGCCCAACAACTGGAAGGTACAGAGAGAGAGAGAGAGCGAGAGAGAGAGAGCGAGAGAGAGCGAGAGAGAGAGAGAGAGCGAGAGAGAAAGAGAGAGCGAGAGAGAAAGCGAGAGAGAGAGAGAGAGAGAGAGAGAGAGAGAGAGAGAGAGAGAGAGAGAGAGAGAGAGAAAGCGAGAGAGAGAGAGAGAGAGAAAGCATGCGAGAGAAAGAGGGAGAGTGGGAAAGAGAGAGGGGGAAACAGAGAGGGAGAGGGGGAGGGGGAAAGAGAGAGGGAAAGAGAGAGGGGCAAAGAGAGAGACAGAGCGACAGAGAGAGAGGGAGGGGTGTAGGTGCAGTGTTTATCAACACCATTTGGGGGTGTTAAGCGTGTGACGTGGGAAGCATGTCATGTCCATGATTGATTCTTTAAGAGGAAGATGTGCTTATTTCACAGTTAAACCTTGAGTTTGTCTGTTACCCACGTTACGACTGATGATCCTGCCTCTTTGTCAGATGAGAGAAGAGAAAGAACAGAAACAAACAGAAACGCAACAGCTCTATGGCTCCATGGTTTAGTCTGGCTGAACGGCGAAGGATCTTTTTTTAACACTATATAGTATATACTAACAGTATTTATTATTTCAACAGGATCGGATTTTTTAAACTGTCACTTTAACCAGTATCATACTACTCTATCACCTTCTGTCACCTCTATCCCGTGTAGCTCAGTTGGTAGAGCATGGTGCTTGCAACGCCAGGGTTGTGGGTTTGATTCCCATGGGGGACCAGTATGAAAATGTATGCACTCACTACTGTAAATCGCTCTGGATAAGAGCATCTGCTAAATGATGTATGTGTACTGTAACTGCTACTGACAGCTCTCTATCGCCCCCTGTGTGTCTGCAGGTGAAGGGCTTGCTGAGAGAGCCTTGGCTGGAGCTGCTGGATCTGCCGGTAGGAGAGTACATTGTCAGGGTGAGATGCCGTTCCCGCAACAATGGTCTCTGGAGCAAGTGGAGCACCCCTGTCCTACTCTGTGTCCCAGCCAAATCTACCCCCGGTAGGGACTCTTAACTGTCTGATGATTCAGTTACTGTCTGCACCTACCCACAGTCAACTCCTAATCTGAAGCACTGTTATATGACCTGTATTACAGTGTTGGCATACGGAATGATCTAAGCGTGTGCTGTCTTTGTACCTTACAGATAAGCTGCTGGCTCTGCTTTTGGTGACCGGTGTTGGGGTCATGTTGTTGCTAGTCATCGGCTTTGGAATTATCCTACAGGGCAAAAGGTAGGGAAGCACACACACACGTAAACAACTATGTAAACATCAAATACATGTTTGATTTCTTTCAAATACTTAAGATACAGCGTTTTATTCATCACATAAAGGACAGGTTTAGAGATAAATGTGTGCAGGAGTGATCTTGTATTGATATATAAACCCTTCTATATTACAGACACATGCTACATAGGCTGTAATATCATGAAATATACATGTAGAAAGTGTATTAATGGTTCTCTCTGATCCCTGTCTTTCGCTGTAGGATAAAATCATTCCTTCTGCCTCCAATTCCCAAACCACGCATCAGAGGCATCAATCCCCTGCTTCTGAAGGTAAATACACACACACACACACACACACACACCAACCTGGTGACTTATAACTCATTGTTCACTCAAGCTTCACTGAGTCATTTGTTTTTGTATTTTTTTCTATCCATCAATTCCCTTCCTATCTTCTCTAACTCCTCCCCTTCCTATCTTCTTTATCCCCCCTTCCTATCTTCTCTATCCACTCCTTCTCTATCCCCTATCTTCTCTATCCCCTCCCCTTCCTATCTTCTCTATCCACTCCTTCTCTATCCCCTATCTTCTCTATCCCCTCCCCTTCCTATCTTCTCTAACCCCTCCTCTTCCTATCTTCTCTATCCCCTCCCCTTCCTATCTTCTCTAACCCCTCCTCTTCCTATCTTCTCTAACCCCTCCTCTTCCCATCTTCTCTAACCCCTCCTCTTCCCATCTTCTCTAACCCCTCCTCTTCCCATCTTCTCTTACCCCTCCTCTTCCCATCTTCTCTAACCCCTCCTCTTCCAATCTTCTCTAACCCCTCCCCTTCCTATCTTATTTATCCCCCCCTTCCTATCTTCTCTATCCACTCCTTCTCTATCCCTTATCTTCTCTATCCCCTCCCCTTCCTATCTTCTCTATCCCCTCCCCTTCCTATCTTCTCTATCCCCTCCCCTTCCTATCTTCTCTATTCCCTCCCCTTCCTATCTTCTCTATCCCCTCCCCTTCCTATCTTCTCTATCCCCTCCCCTTCCTATCTTCTCTAACCCCTCCCCTTCCTATCTTCTCTATCCCCTCCCCTTCCTATCTTCTCTATCCCCTCCCCTTCCTATCTTCTCTAACCCCTCCTCTTCCCATCTTCTCTAACCCCTCCTCTTCCCATCTTCTCTAACCCCTCCTCTTCCCATCTTCTCTAACCCCTCCTCTTCCCATCTTCTCTATCCCCCCCTCTTCCCATCTTCTCTATCCCCTCCTCTTCCCATCTTCTCTATCCCCTCCCCTTCCCATCTTCTCTAACCCCTCCTCTTCCCATCTTCTCTAACCCCTCCTCTTCCCATCTTCTCTAACCCCTCTTCCCATCTTCTCTAACCCCTCCTCTTCCCATCTTCTCTAACCCCTCCTCTTCCCATCTTCTCTATCCCTTCCTCTTCCCATCTTCTCTAACCCCTCCTCTTCCCATCTTCTCTAACCCCTCACCTTCCTTTCTCCTTTTCTCCTCCTTCCTTCTCTCTCAGAAAGGGGGCTTTGACGAGATCAACCGTCATTTCATCTCCTTCCATGGCTATAAGCCCCCAAGCTACAGCGAGGAGGAGGTCTGGGACCCTGTCAGCATGGACAGCAACCAATCTCTCCAGGCTCCCCCGGGGGTCCTAGCAGTCTGGAAGGAGGATTATGATATGGCCATCCACAACCAACTACTGGTCCAGACCACCTCCATCCACGTCCCTTATACACCAGTCCCCGCCTCTTACACCCCAGTCCCCGCCCCTTACTGCCAGGCTCCAGTGGAAGCCTTCCCGACTGCGTGGGAATGGCCAACAGCAAACCCCGACCAGCCGGAGCTTCTGGCCTTCCCGGGCACTGACTACAGCATGATGGTGGATCCCACCCCCGTACCGCCTCCGGACCAGCAGGCCCCGCCCCTATCATCCACCCAGGACTTCTACACGTGCGTGAACGTGCTGGGTGACAACGGACAAGTGCATCTGGTGCCCTGCCTGCCCAACCACCTGAAACACAGCCCCTACGTACAGCAGGAGGAGGAGCTAGAGGAAGGAGGGCTGGAGAAGAGCAGCCAGTTAGATGACTACCTGGCTAAGAAGATGGAGGCAGTAGCCAACGGGAGTGCTCCGGGAGAGACAGTGGTGGAGACAGAGAGTGTGGAGCAGAGTGAAATGGCTGTGCCTTTACTGCCTGGAAAACCTGACACACAGGGCAACAGGGTGTGACCAGTTAGCACACACACTCACACACACACACACACACACACACACACACACACACACACACACACACACACACACACACACACACACACACACACACACACACACACACAACAACAGGAATTACTCCAGGCTAAAATGAGGATGTTAACTCATGGATGGACCTTTGAATATACCTACTTAATATACTAACATAATGATGTGTTTTTGTGAGTGCACCGGCCTGGGACATGAGTCCTCTGTGTCTATCCCCCCCTCCACCTCCCCTGCCTGCCAAATGACCGTGACACTGCTGGACAGACACTGCTGCCACCTCTGTTCACTGCTGATATGGCAGGGACAACGTTCTGACTACATTCTCTCTGCGGGGAATCAGAGATGCAGCATTTGACTGTGAGGTTTTCTTTCAGAGCAGAGCCGAGGTCGGGATACAAGATGGATTCCTTTTGACGCAGAAAATCTGACAAGATTAAAAAAACATAAACTTGCAAAGTGTCTTGAACAATAACAATAGATTCTCCGTAGAACTACAACTGTTGTTTTGTGGACTGAGTCACTGAAAGGTTAATATACTCACCTGTTCTTCGGTCCAATCTTGTTAGAAAATAATGCCTGCGAACTCTCTTGTTGTTGGATGTAGAATTAATGACCAACCACTCTGTGAAAGACGCTTCGATTTTTTAACAGTCAGGTTTTAGTGCTCTGTGAACTCATTTAATTGGATTGAGGTGAAAAGTTTGACGAATGCAAGAATACCAGTTGTACCTCACTGAGACCAGTCATAGCCGTTGTGAGGCCCTGGCAGACGTTAGCATGCATTTAGAGAACAGTGGAGCACACCAAAGATCTGAACACCCAGACCAAGAGAGCAGTACACTTCTTCAAATATAAATGCATTTTTAGAGAGAAATGATTGTAATTATTAGAATGAATGAATTACAGAGGAAATACTTTAATATATCAAATGCACTATTGACGAGAAATATAACAAGGCAATGTTATAATAACAATAATGATAACAGTAAAGTACACTTATAAAGTGAACTGTCTGGGTTCAATCCATGAACTAAATCACAGATTTAAATGTATGCTTCATACTCAGGAACTCAACCAAGCATACAGTAGGAAGTCAACCCAGTAAAGGTGCAATCTACTCTCAGTCCCGTGTGACGGAACAAAAATGCCGAAACTCGGGATACACTAAAACTAACAAACAAAAAATATTTTCTTGAATTTTGGGTCAGAAATGAAACTACAGATTGCACTGTATTCAAAACAAGTGATGGTCATTTTTCGTAACATCTATAATTGTCAGTTTGTAAAACAGCCCTCACTATGCACTGCTACACGTGCTCTGACAATTAACTACATGCTGGATTTGAAAGCACTTATTTTACCAGAACATAACACATGCAGCTCTCTCAGGGGGGAAACGAGAGGAGGCTAAAGAAAAGAGCACTGTGATCATTTTATTGATTTTTACAAAGAGAATGAGGCGACCAGACGAGTAGGGAGAAAACACATCTTCTAAAGGTGACTGATATTACAACAAGGACAGACAATGGTTAAAGCGTCTAATGACGTGTATAGGAACAAGACATTTTCAGCACACCCACATACTTGAGTAGATGTGTTTTTCACAGTGATTTCTTCATAAAATCTTCTTTGACAAGCTTTCCTGGTGAATAGGAGGGCATGTATGCTATTTAGAAAATGGAGGCTTTTTTAATGACAAAAGTAAGACGCTCCCAGTTGCTAGGAAGATGACCTTGAAGGTGTGTGGATGGCAGTCTAATATCTACAGAGGATTTTTACACTAAATATATGCATTGTTTTTTGAAAGAAACATGGAGAAACAAATCATATGCATCACCTGTGAAATAAACCAGTCTCAGGGCATTTGAAATGTCGGGGTACAGTTTAATTACATCAGAAGCAGTTCATTAGCCATTTAACAAAAAAGTTTCTTGGTAAACAGCCATCACACTGGATAACGATAACACACACAGTACGATATGATGCAACGAGTAGCTTAAATACTTTAGTCTGTTACACTGGCCCTATGGATGGACCTTGGTTAGTCTGTTACACTGGCCCTATGGATGGACCTTGGTTAGTCTGTTACACTGGCCCTATGGATGGACCATGGTTAGTCTGTTACACTGGCCCTATGGATGGACCTTGGTTAGTCTGTTACACTGGCCCTATGGATGGACCTTGGTTAGTCTGTTACACTGGCCCTGTGGATGGACCTTGGTTAGTCTGTTACACTGGCCCTGTGGATGGACCTTGGTTAGTCTGTTACACTGGCCCTGTGGATGGACCTTGGTTAGTCTGTTACACTGGCCCTATGGATGGACCTTGGTTAGTCTGTTACACTGGCCCTGTGGATGGACCTTGGTTAGTCTGTTACACTGGCCCTGTGGATGGACCTTTGTCAGTCTGTTTTACGTGTTGGTACATGTTTAAGGTTTAAATGACTGATGTTTTTAATGTCTCTCTCTCGGTTGTTCTCGCTCCCCCCTCCTCTCTCTATGAAGTCAGGTGGTTTCTCTACCATCAGTAGTCCTGTGCAGTGCTTTTCTCTGTGTTGTCATACTGTTCTGTTCACTGTTGTACTCTGCTGTGCCGCTTCAACTTTGTGCCTTGACTTGACTGTGTGGAACTCTCCTGTCCTTAGAAGGGCTCACACTGGTAGACTGAAATTATATATATTTTCTAATGAGATAGACACACACACACACGATAACACAGACAACAGCGGTATTTGTGAAGGCCATATAGGACACGTAGAAGCAGTCAGGTCAAATTGTTTCTGTTCTGTACATTGGATACGGTGGGGTGGGTGAGTTATGTTGTTTGTTTTGGAAGCTATGTCCCCTGCTGCAAGATCTTTCCCATGCAGTGAATAAAGCCTACTGCTGACCTGTCTCCACTTCAGCCTCGTCCATTCTCCTGAACACTCTCACACACGGACACACCACTACCTCTGATTGACTCTGGCTGGAATTCCCTAGTAGCGAGTGTTGCACTTCAGTGAGTGCACTGAAAGCTAAAATAACCATCATCTATCACAGCTGGGATTCAAATATTTAAAGGGCAGATGCGATTCCACGTCATTATCCAATGAAAATGTCAGTGAAATGCCAACCTGTCGACAGAAAACTGTATGTGTGTCTCTCTCTGTATTTGTGTGTGTGTGTTTGTGTACTGTACCAGTCAAAAGTTTGGACACACCTACTTATTCAAGGGTTTTTCTTTATTTTTACTAATTTCTACATTGTAGATAGACATCAAAACTATTAAATAACACATATGGAATCATGTAGTAACCAAAAAAGTGTTAAACAAATCCAAATATATTTGAGATTCTACAAAGTAGCCACCCTTTGCCTTGATGACAGCTTTGCACACTCTTGGCATTCTCTCAAACAGCTTCATGAAGTAGTCTCCTTGCATTTGGTCTCCGCATTTGGTCTCCGTGAGGTTGCGGTGGGCCTGGGATCCCTACTTGGGCATCTTCACAGATGGATCAAAGGATCCAGGCAGTGGGAGAGCAGGGTTTGGGATACCTGATCCCCGGTTTGTTTCGGATATACTAGGGGAGGTGGCTGTCTGATGGAGTTTCAGTCTTCTCTGCTGAAATGCTAGCACTAGTGTGGACATTGGGATGGGTGGAAGAAGTGGGGCCTAAAAGGGTCATTTTGTGTTCAGACTCTGCTGCCAGCCTGGTTGCGCTGAAAGAAGGGAAGTTAAAGGCACCCAGACCTGATAATAGAGCTGTTGATGGTTCTTCATAGGGTGAGGCAGAAAGGGTGTAAAGTACAGAACCAAAGTTTGGACTCACCTACACACTTCATTCCAGGGTTTTTCTCTATTTGTACTATTTTCTACATTATAGAATAATAGTGAAGACATCAAAACTATGAAATAACACATATGGAATGATGTAGTAACCAAAAAATGTGATAAACAAATCAAAATATTTATTTAAGATTTTAGATTCTTCTACGTAGCCACCCTTTGCCTTGATGACAGATGTGCACATTAAACAAATAAAAGTATATTTTAGATTCTTCAAAGTAGCCACCCTTTGCCTTGATAACAGCTTTGCACACTCTTGTCATTCTCTCAACCAGCTTCATGAGTTAGTCACGTGGAATGTATTTCAATTAACAGGTGTGCCTTGTTAAATTTCTTTCCTTCTTAAAACATTTGAGCCAATCAGTTGTGTTGGTGGTATGGTATACAGAGGTGGGTGGTATACAGAAGACAGCCCTATTTGGTAAAATACCAAAGTCCATATTATGGCAAAAACAGCTCAAATAAGCAAAGAAAAATGACAGTCTATCATTACTTTAAGACATGAAGGTCAGTCAATACGGAAAATGTCAAGAACTTTTAAAGTTTCTTCAAGTGCAGTCGCAAAATACATCAAGTGCTATGATGAAATTGGCTCTCATGAGGACCGCCACAGGAATGGAAGACCTGCTGCAGAGGATAAATTCCTTAGAGTTACCAGCCTCAGAAAATGCAGCCCAAATAAATGCTTCACAGAGATCAAGGAACAGACACATCTCAACATTAACTGTTCAGAGACGACTGTGAATCAGGCCTGCATGGTCGAATTGCTGCAAAGAAACTACTACCCTAGGACACCAAAAGGTGAAGAGACTTGCTTGGGCTAAGAAACACGAGCAATGGACATTAGACCGGTGGAAATATGTCCTTTGGTCTGATGAGTCCAAATTTGAGATTTTTGGTTCCAACCGCTGTGTCTTTGTGAGACGCAGAGTACATGTGTGGTTCCCACCGTGAAGCATGGAGAAGGAGGTGTGATTGTGTGGGGGTGCTTTGCAAGTGACACTGTCTGTGATTTATTTAGAATTCAAGGCACACTTAACCAGCATGGCTACCACAGCATTCTGCAGCGATATGCCACCCCATCTGGTTTGCGCTTAGTGGGACTATCATTTGTTTTTCAACAGGACAATGACCCAAACACACCTCCAGGCTGTGTAAAAGCTATTTGACCAAGACGGAGAGTGATGGAGTGCTGCATTAGATGACCTGGCCTCCACAATCACCCGACCACAACCCAATTGAGATGGTTTGAGATGAGTTGGACCAGAGAGTGATGGAAAAGCAGCCAAGTGCTCAGCATATGTGGGAACTCCTTCAAGACTGTTGAAAAAGGGGGTTCCAGTGACGCAACTTAGGAAATGGCTGCCTAGTTTTTCGCACTGCACATCGGTTGGGTATTTCCCCCCCATAAATTCAAGTATTTACTCTGAGCATTGTAATAACTTACGCAAAATGGAAAAGGGGAAAATAGGAAAAGGTCGCGGAGCTACAACAACAGCCCGTAACAAGACAGCAGAAGATATGTCACGTTCCTGACCTGTTTTCCTTTGTTATGTATTTGTTTTAGTTGGTCAGGGCGTGAGTTGGGTGGGTTGGTCTAGGTTTGATTTTCTATGTTGGGATTTTGTGTTCGGCCTGGTATGATTCTCAATCAGAGACAGCTGTGAATCGTTGTCCCTGATTGAGAGTCATACTAAGGCAGCCAGGGTTTCACTTGTGTTTTTGTGGGTGTTTGTTCCTGTGTCAGTGTTTGGGCCACACAGGACTGTTTCAGGTTAGTCACGTTTGTTGGGTTTTGTAATTTGTAGTGTTTGTTGTTTTTCCATTAAAACATGAATACTTACCACTCCGCATCTTGGTCCGATCCATGCTCCTCCTCGTCTGAGGAGGAGAATGACTACGACAGCCGTTACAGAAACACCCACCAAAACAGGACCAAGCGGAGTGGAGAAGGAAGGCAAATACAACAGCAATGGGGAAAAGAGGAATGGACTTGGGAGGAAATCCTAGACGGGAAAGGACCCTGGGCAGAGCCAGAGGAGTGTCGCCGCCCCAAAGCGGAGCTGGAGGCAGCGAAAGCGGAGAGGAGGTATTACGAGGCGAAAGCAAGGCAGAGCGGCTGGAAGCCCGAGAGGCTCACCCAAAAATTTCTTGGGGGGGGGCTAAGAGGTAGTGGGCCGAGGGCAGGTAGGAGACCTGCGCCCACTTCCCAGGCTAACCGTGGAGTGAGAGGGCGTCGTACTGGTCAGACACCGTGTTATGCGATGGAGCGCACACGGTGTCCCCAGTACGCGTGCTTAGCCCAGTGCAGGCTATTCCACCTTGCCGCACTGGTAGGGCTAGGTTGGGCATCGAGCCGGGTGCCATGAAGCCGGCCCAACATATCTGGCCTCCAGTACGTCTCCTCGGGCCGGCGTACATGGCACCAGCCTTACAGGTGGTGTCCCCGGTTCGCCTGCATAGCCCAGTGCGGGCTATTCCACCTCGCCGCACTGGCAGGGCTACGGGGACCATTCAACCTGGTAAGGTTGGGGAGGCTCGGTGCTCAAGAGCGCGTGTCCTCCTTCACGGTCCGGTATATCCGGCGCCACCTTCCCACCCCAGCCCTGTACCATCAGTGCCGACACCACGCACCAGGCTTCCAGTGCGTTTCCAGAGCCCTGTTCCTCCTCCACGCACTCTCCCTGTGGTGCGTGTCTCCAGCCCAGTGCCTCCAGTTCCGGCACCACGCACCAGGCCTACTGTGCGCCTCAGCAGGTCAGAGTCGGCCGTCTGCCCAACGCCGCCTGCGCTGCTTGCCTGCTCAGCGCTGCCCGAACTGTCTGCCTTCCCAGCGCTGTCTGAACTGCCTGCCTGCCCAGCGTGGTCTGAACTGTCTGCCTGCCCAGCGCTGCCCGTCTGTCCCGAGCCTTCAGAGCCGTCCAGCCAGGACCAGCCAGTGCCGTCCAGCCAGGACCAGCCAGTGCCGTCCAGCCAGGACCAGCCAGAGCCGTCCAGCCAGGACCAGCCAGAGCCGTCCAGCCAGGACCAGCCAGAGCCGTCCAGCCAGGACCAGCCAGAGCCGTCCAGCCAGGACCAGCCAGAGCCGTCTAGCCAGGACCAGCCAGAGCCGTCCAGCCAGGACCAGCCAGAGCCGTCCAGCCAGGAGCTGCCAGCCAGCCAGGAGCTGCCGGAGCCAGCCAGCCAGGATCCGCCAGAGCCAGCCAGCCAGGATCCGCCAGAGCCTTCCGCCAGCCAGGATCCGCCAGAGCCTTCCGCCAGCCAGGATCCGCCAGAGCCTTCCGCCAGCCAGGATCCGCCAGAGCCTTCCGCCAGCCAGGATCCGTCCCTCAGTCCGGAGCTGCCCCTTATCCTGGTGCTGCCCCTTATCCTGGTGCTGCCCCTTATCCTGGTGCTGCCCCTTATCCTGGTGCTGCCCCTCAGTCAGGTGCTACCCCTCAGTCAGCTGCTACCCCTCAGTCTGTTACTGCCCTTTGGAATAGTGGGATTGACATGGAGGGTGAAGATTGGGAGGAGGCCACGGAAGCGGGGGTTGACTATGGTGGGGTGGGGACCACGACCAGCGCCAGAGCCGCCACCGTGGACAGACGCCCACCCAGACCCTCCCCTAGACTTTGTGCTGGTGCGCCCGGAGTTCGCACCTTAAGGGGGGGGTTCTGTCACGTTCCTGACCTGTTTTCCTTTGTTATGTATTTGTTTTAGTTGGTCAGGGCGTGAGTTGGGTGGGTTGGTCTAGGTTTGATTTTCTATGTTGGGATTTTGTGTTCGGCCTGGTATGATTCTCAATCAGAGACAGCTGTGAATCGTTGTCCCTGATTGAGAGTCATACTAAGGCAGCCAGGGTTTCACTTGTGTTTTTGTGGGTGTTTGTTCCTGTGTCAGTGTTTGGGTGTCACGACTTCTGCCGAAGTCGTTGCCTCTCCTTGTTCGGGCGGTGTTCGGCGGTCGACGTCACCGGTCTTCTAGCCATCATCGATCCATTTTTCATTTTCCATTGGTTTTGTCTTGTCTTCCCACACACCTGTTTTCAATCCCATCCATTACCTATTGTGTATTTAACCCTCTGTTTCCCCTCATGTCTTTGTCAGAGATTGTTATTTTGTCAAGTGTTGTGTTTATTGTGTATAGGTGTGCGACGGGTCACCATACCCATATTTGTTTTATGTTTTCCTATGAGTGTTATGGAGCAGATTACTGGGACTATAATTAAAAAACTCCATTCTACACTCTATTTGACTCTCCTGCGCCTGACTTCCCTGCCACTTATACACGCAACTGTGACAGAATCTCTGACCATTATATATGAAGTCAGCAGGAGAGGACACGACGCCCATGGAGGTGGAAAAGCGCGTTATGGAACAAGCGAAGGAGATTGACTGTTTGAGCGCCGTCATGGATCGCATTGTCCAGAATATGGATCGCTGGGAGAGACAGGGAGTTTCTCCAGCGCCTCCACTGCCACAACTGGGATTTACCTTTAACGCGTTTTCCCCACCTGAACCTAACAAAATCCGTTTACCCCTACCCACGGGTTACAACGGAGATACTGCCGGCTGCCAGGGTTTCCTCCTTAAACTGAACTTATATCTGGCCACGGTCTCCCCAGTACCATCCGACCGGGAGAAGAGTTCCGCCCTCGTCTCATGCCTCACCGGGAAAGCACGGGAGTGGGCCAGCGCTGTGTGTAGAGAGGAGAATGCGGCGTTGGACCATTTTGAGGAGTTCACCCTTTATTTCAGGAGAGTATTCGACCATCCTCCCGAAGGAAAAACGGCGGGTGAGCTCCTCTAGCATCTGAGGCAGGAGACGAGGAGTGCCCAGGAGTTTGCTTTGGAGTTTAGGACCTTGGCTGCCGGCGCTGGATGGAGCGACAGGGCCCTGATCGACCATTACCGTTGTAGCCTACGCGAGGACGTCCGTCGGGAGCTGGCCTGTAGAGACACCACCCTCAACTTCGACCAGCTGGTGGACATGTCCATCAGGCTGGACAACATGCTGGCTACTCGTGGACGTCTAGATCGGGGTCTGGTTGTTCCATCCTCCCGCACCCTCTCTCCCGAACCAATGGAATTGGGAGGGACGGTGCGCCGGGAGACCGGAGGGGGTTCCCGCTCGAGCACCATCTATGGTCGCAGAGATCACACTGCTGGTCGGTGCCGGGTTGGTTCCTCTGGGAATAGAGAAGGCAGGCAGGGCACTCTGGCATCACCCCAGGTGAGTAGGCACCATTCTCATCCAGAGCCCTCTGTTGCACTTATGTTTGTCTCTGTCACTTTTCCGGATTTTTCCCTGCATTCCCAGTATAAGGCGCTAGTAGATTCAGGCGCGGCTGGAAATTTCATTAATAAAAATTTAGCTCATAGTTTAGGGATCCCTATTGTGTCTGTGGATATGCCTTTCCCTATTCATGCCTTAGATAGTCGACCATTAGGGTCAGGTTTTATCAGGGAGGTCACCGCACCGTTGTATATGATAACGCAGGAGGGTCACAAGGAGAAGATTAGTCTTTTTCTTATTGATTCCCCTGCGTATTCTGTGGTGCTAGGTCTACCCTGGTTAGCGTGTCATAACCCCACTGTTTCTTGGCCACAGAGGGCTCTCACGGGGTGGTCGCGAGAGTGCTCAGGTAGGTGTTTAGGGGTTTCCGTTGGTGCTACTACGGTGGAAAGTCCAGACCAGGTCTCCACCGTGCACATTCCTCCAGAATATGCCGATTTGGCTCTCGCCTTCTGTAAAAAGAAGGCGACTCAATTACCACCCCATCGACAGGGGGATTGTGCGATAGATCTCCTGGTAGACGCTGCATATCCCAGGAGTCACGTGTATCCCCTGTCGCAAGCGGAGACGGTGGCTATGGATACATATATCTCTGAATCCCTGCGTCAGGGGTTCATTCAGCCATCCATTTCACCCGCCTCTTCGAGTTTCTTTTTTGTGAAGAAGAAGGATGGCGGTTTACGCCCGTGCATTGATTATCGAGGTCTCAATAAAATCACGGTGAAATATAGTTACCCGCTACCTCTGATAAATACAGTTATGGAGTCAATGCGCGGGGCACGCTTCTTCACAAAATTGGATCTCAGGAGTGCGTATAATCTGGTGCGTATTCGGAAGGGTGATGAGTGGAAGACGGCATTTAGCACCACCTCAGGTCATTATGAGTACCTGGTCATGCCATATGGGTTGATGAATGCTCCATCAGTCTTCCAATCATTTGTAGATGAGATCTTCAGGGACCTGCACGGGCAGGGTGTAGTGGTGTATATAGATGATATTCTGATATACTCCGCTACACGCGCCGAGCATGTGTCCCTGGTGCGCAGGGTACTTGGTCGCCTGTTGGAGCATGATCTATATGTCAAGGCTGAGAAATGCTTGTTCTTCCAACAATCCATCTCCTTCCTAGGGCATCGGATTTCCACTTCAGGAGTGGAAATGGAGAGCGACCGCATTACAGCCGTGCGTAATTGGCCGACTCCAACCACGGTAAAGGAGGTGCAGCGCTTTTTGGGGTTTGCCAATTACTACCGGAGATTTATCCGGGGTTTTGGTCAGGTTGCGGCTCCCATTACCTCACTGCTAAAGGGGGGCCCGGTGCGCTTGCAGTGGTCGGCTGAGGCGAACAGGGCTTTTGGACACCTGAAGACTCTGTTTACCTCGGCGCCTGTGTTGGCTCATCCGGATCCCTCTTTGCCATTCATGGTAGAGGTGGACGCATCCGAAGCTGGGATAGGAGCAGTGCTCTCTCAGCGTTCGGGTGTGCCACTGAAGCTTCGCCCCTGTGCTTTCTTTTCGAAGAAGCTCAGCCCGGCGGAGCGAAACTATGATGTGGGGGACCGAGAGCTGTTAGCTGTCGTAGAAGCCTTGAAGGTGTGGAGGCACTGGCTTGAGGGGGCTAAACACCCTTTTCTCATCTGGACTGACCACCGCAATCTGGAGTACATCCGGCAGGCGAAGAGAATGAATCCTCGCCAGGCAAGGTGGGCCATGTTTTTCACTCGTTTTGTGTTTACTCTTACTTACAGACCAGGCTCCCAGAACGTCAAGGCAGACGCATTGTCTCGGCTGTATGACACAGAGGAGCGGTCCATGGATCCCACTCCCATACTCCCAGCTTCGTGTTTGGTGGCGCCAGTAGTGTGGGAGCTGGACGCGGACATTGAGCGGGCGTCACGTGCAGAGTCCTCTCCTCCTGAGTGTCCAGCTGGTCGTCTGTACGTTCCGTCTGCTGTCCGCGACCGATTGATCTATTGGGCTCACACGTCACCCTCCTCTGGTCATCCTGGGATAGGTCGGACGATGCGCTGTCTTGATGGGAGGTACTGGTGGCCCACTTTAGCTAAGGACGTGAGGATTTATGTTTCCTCCTGCTCGGTGTGCGCCCAGTGCAAGGCTCCTAGACACCTGCCTAGAGGTAAGCTTCAACCTTTACCTGTTCCTCAACGGCCGTGGTCGCACCTGTCGGTGGATTTTTTGACTGATCTTCCACCTTCACAGGGTTACACCACGATCTTGGTCGTTGTGGATCGGTTTTCGAAGTCCTGTCGTCTCCTCCCTTTGCCCGGTCTCCCTACGGCCTTACAAACTGCAGAGGCCCTGTTTACACACGTTTTCCGGCACTATGGGGTGCCTGAGGATATAGTGTCTGATCGGGGTCCCCAGTTCACATCAAGGGTCTGGAAGGCGTTCATGGAACGTCTGGGGATCTCGGTTAGTCTTACCTCAGGTTTTCACCCCGAGAGTAATGGGCAGGTGGAGAGAGTTAACCAGGATGTGGGCAGGTTTCTGCGGTCCTATTGCCAGGACCGGCCGGGGGAGTGGGCGAAGTTCGTGCCCTGGGCAGAGATGGCCCAGAACTCGCTACGTCACTCCTCCACTAACCTTACTCCTTTTCAATGTGTATTAGGGTATCAGCCGGTTCTGGCTCCTTGGCATCAGAGTCAGACCGAGGCTCCTGCGGTGGACAATTGGTTTCGGCACGCTGAGGAAACCTGGGAGGCAGCCCACGTCCACCTTCAGCGTGCCATAAGGCGCCAGAAAATTGGCGCAGACCGTCGCCGCAGTGAGGCCCCGGTGTTCGCACCAGGGGACAGGGTCTGGCTCTCGACCCGAAACCTGCCCCTCCGCCTGCTCTGCCGGAAGCTGGGTCCGCGGTTTGTGGGGCCGTTTAAAGTCCTGAGGAGAGTGAACGAGGTATGTTATAGGTTACAACTGCCCACTAATTACCGTATTAACCCCTCGTTCCATGTGTCTCTCCTCAGGCCGGTGGTGGCTGGCCCGCACCAGGAGGCTGAAGTGCGTGAAGTTCCTCCACCTCCTCTAGACATCGAGGGGGTCCCGGCGTATTCTGTTCGATCCATTTTGGATTCGAGACGTCGGGCGAGGGGCCTTCAGTACCTCGTGGACTGGGAGGGGTACGGGCCGGAGGAGAGATGCTGGGTTCCGGTGGAGGACGTTTTAGATCCTTCCATGTTAAAAGAATTCCACCGCCTCCATCCGGATCGCCCTGCACCTCGCCCTCCGGGTCGTCCCCGAGGCCGGTGTCGACGCGCTGCTGGAGCCGCGCGTCAGGGGAGGGGTAATGTCACGACTTCTGCCGAAGTCGTTGCCTCTCCTTGTTCGGGCGGTGTTCGGCGGTCGACGTCACCGGTCTTCTAGCCATCATCGATCCATTTTTCATTTTCCATTGGTTTTGTCTTGTCTTCCCACACACCTGTTTTCAATCCCATCCATTACCTATTGTGTATTTAACCCTCTGTTTCCCCTCATGTCTTTGTCAGAGATTGTTATTTGTCAAGTGTTGTGTTTATTGTGTATAGGTGTGCGACGGGTCATCGTACCCATATTTGTTTTATGTTTTCCTATGAGTGTTATGGAGCAGATTACTGGGACTATAATTAAAAAACTCCATTCTACACTCTATTTGACTCTCCTGCGCCTGACTTCCCTGCCACTTATACACGCAACTGTGACATTGGGCCACACAGGACTGTTTCAGGTTAGTCACGTTTGTTGGGTTTTGTAATTTGTAGTGTTTGTTGTTTTTCCATTAAAACATGAATACTTACCACTCCGCATCTTGGTCCGATCCATGCTCCTCCTCGTCTGAGGAGGAGAACGACTACGACAGCCGTTACAAGATATAATCGTCGATGAACCCGAGATGGCTAATGCTAGCGCAAATAAGATAGCAGTAGCAAAAGAACCCTCATTTCGTGAGGTGATGAAGGAGGAATTGCGCGAGGCGCTCACAGGCTTACGAGAGGAACTTCGAGAAGATTTAAGAAAATAACTAAATGAGTTCAAGAAGGACATTAACCAGAAACTTGAGGAAAACAAATTAGAACTTCACAGCATATCTACAAGAATGGGGGACGCAGAACAGCGCATTGGGGAAACGGAGACATGGAACTTCACAGCATATCTACAAGAATGGGGGACGCAGAACAGCGCATCGGGGAAACGGACACATGGAACTTCGCAGTCAAGGAAATACTTGAACAGGCACTGAAAAACCAACACGCACTACAGGCAAAAGTAACAGAACTCTAAGGTTTCTCACATCGAAACAACATTAGACTTTATAACGTAGTAGAGGGCGCAGAAAAAGACTCTATGCCCAAATTCGTGGAGGGTCTATTCAAAGACATACTTGAAGACGACACTGACCTGGAAATTGAGAGAGCACACCGAGCTCTGGCCCCAAAACCCCCCAGCAGCGCCCCACCAAGATCCATAGTAGTATGGTTCCTAAAATTCTCAGTCAAAGAGAAAGTCTTACATGCAACCTGGAAAAAGCCTGTTAGCTTCCAAGGCCAACGAGTGTTCTTTGATCAGGACTATGCGGGAGAGATAGTGAAAAGGAAGGAATACACCCCCATTAAGAAAGCACTTAAAGACAAGGGTATACGCTTCCAAACACCATTCCCGGCAAGAATGTGTGTATTTCTGGAATATGGCCCGGTTACATACGAGCATGCAGACGAGGCGGCTGAGGATCTGAAGTCGAGGGGCATCCCAGTAGAGTATACCGCCAGGAGAAAGGCGACATCACCGGTGGAAAGACTCGAGCAGGCTCTCCCATGGATCGTTGTCGACAAGCAGAGTCATGGAGAAAAAGGGAAACCACCTCGGCGAGAGGACATTCACATCCGAGAGAGACTCAGGCATTTCCAACGGGAAGATGGAAGACACTGAATCGGATTTAACAGAATTAATAGTTACCGCAGCTGTTAAGACTTTGGGTTGTTACGGTTGACATTGCAATAGATAAAATATCTCCCCTATTTTCCCCCAATGCTGAAGAAGGGTGAGTAGCCAAAAGTGTGTTCTTTATGAACACATTAAGTAGCGTCACGTTAATAACATATATTTTAACTAATGATTAATGACACATTGACAACGGGGCGACAGAAGGGCATATTAAGGGGAGGATTCATGATATGCACGCATGACCGATATAGTTTTCACTTGTAATTAACCGATTTGTATAAGCGACGAAATAGGTGCCCTTATTATTTTCGGTTCCACCAGGTCTTGTTTGTGACTGACAACGTCACGCATTTTCATATCTGAGCGAGGGGCCCATCCTGCGGACAGGCTCATCCCCTCAAACCCCAGAGGCAAGAGACAGTCCTCTGACATGGGAGTCCAAATACCAAAGTATTTTCCCACTTTGGTTTACTTTATTATCGTTCTTGAATTTTCGTTCATTTTTAGGCTCAAGATAAGCAGGCAGATATGGTGCACAGTTTTATTTATTTATATCGATGCATCATCGGGAATTTAAGGTCATAAGTCTCAATGTAAACGGACTGGGGAGTGCCATCAAGAGAAGTAAGGTAATAGCAAAGATGAAACGGGAGAGAGTTGACATACTGTTCTGGCTGGAAACTCACTTATCCACACCTGAACACGAGAAACTCAAGAAAATGGGATATAGGAACACTTTTTTTTCTTCTTACAAAATGGGTAGAAGGGGAGTTGCAATCTTGATCCCAAATTCAGTTAATTTTGAGTTTATGTCAGAAATAAAAGACAAGGAGGGTAGATTTATACTTGTTAAATGTAAACTGGATAACAAGGAAGTTACATTATTTAATGTATACGCACCCCCAGGGAGTGACATGGTCTTCTACAGGAAGGTGTTTGATTTAATTGCCACAGAAACCACTGGCACTCTTATCTGTGGAGGGGATTTTAACACAATTTTAAACTCAAAATTGAACAGCACAAATCAAAATAGGAAAATGAGTCTAGTTGCTTAAAAGATCAATAGGATACTGCAGGATCTAGGACTGCTCGATGTATGGCGTGACACCCACAAGACCGATAAGGAATATACTTTTTACTCAGCCAGCCACACTGAATACTCCAGGTTAGACTATTTTGTCATATACAGTGCAGATAGACACAGGCTTAAGGATTGTAGGATCTGGCAGAGCGACTTATCAGATCATAATAGAGTTTACCTTACTCTACACCTTGATAGCAAACCAATAAATACTATATGGAGACTTAATACAAGCATGCTGAATGATCCAGCATTCAAGGAATCAATAAAGACAGAATTGAACATCTATCTGGAGAATAACGATAATGGGGAAGTATCTCGTGCTACATTGTGGGATGCAGCTAAGGCGGTTATTAGAGGAAAGATCATAGCCACATCATCTCTCAAGAAAAAGAAACTGCTGAAATTACAGGAAACGCTAAGAAACTTAGAACGATCTCATAGTCATCTCAAAGACCCTCTTATATTACGAGAGATTCAAAAGATAAAACAGGAAATTGACCAGATTTATAGAGAAGAAGTAGAGAAAAAGCGTAGGTTCCTGAAACAACGATATTATGAAGCAGGCTCAAAGGCAACCAAATTACTAGCATGGAGACTCGGGAAACAACAAGCACAGAATACCATTTTCAAAATAAAAGATTCCAAAACAAAGAAGATCACATGCAAATTAGATGAAATACAGAATGCATTTGAATCATATTACACAAATCTGTACAAGCAACCAGAGAAGGCAGATGCACAGACAATAGAGTAATTTTTGAACTCACTTGATCTCCCCTCAACTGGGACAGAGCAAAATGATAGACTACCTTCAGAAATAACCACTGAAGAAATTAATAAAGCAACATCTCAACTAAAAGTAAACAAGTCTCCAGGCCCTGATGGCTTCCCTTCAGAATGGATCAAGACCTTCAGAGAACAACTAACACCTCTACTTAAGGCCCTGATGACTTCCCTTCAGAATGGATCAAGACCTTCAGAGAACAACTAAAACCTCTACTTAAGGCCCTGATGACTTCCCTTCAGAATGGGTCAAGACCTTCAGAGAACGACTAACACCTCTACTTAAGGCCCTGATGACTTCCCTTCAGAATGGGTCAAGACCTTCAGAGAACAACTAACACCTCTACTTAAGGCCCTGATGGCTTCCCTTCAGAATGGATCAAGACCTTCAGAGAACAACTAACACCTCTACTTCAGGCCCTGATGGCTTCCCTTCAGAATGGTTCAGGACCTTCAGAGAACAACTAACACCTCTACTTAAGGCCCTGATGGCTTCCCTTCAGAATGGATCAAGACCTTCAGAGAACAACTAAAACCTCTACTTAAGGCCCTGATGACTTCCCTTCAGAATGGATCAAGACCTTCAGAGAACAACTAAAACCTCTACTTAAGGCCCTGATGGCTTCCCTTCAGAATGGATCAAGACCTTCAGAGAACAACTAACACCTCTACTTCAGGCCCTGATGGCTTCCCTTCAGAATGGATCAAGACCTTCAGAGAACAACTAAAACCTCTACTTAAGGCCCTGATGGCTTCCCTTCAGAATGGGTCAAGACCTTCAGAGAACAACTAACACCTCTACTTAAGGCCCTGATGGCTTCCCTTCAGAATGGATCAAGACCTTCAGAGAACAACTAACACCTCTACTTAAGGCCCTGATGACTTCCCTTCAGAATGGATCAAGACCTTCAGAGAACAACTAACACCTCTACTTAAGGCCCTGATGGCTTCCCTTCAGAATGGGTCAAGACCTTCAGAGAACAACTAACACCTCTACTTAAGGCCCTGATGGCTTCCCTTCAGAATGGATCAAGACCTTCAGAGAACAACTAACACCTCTACTTAAGGCCCTGATGACTTCCCTTCAGAATGGGTCAAGACCTTCAGAGAACAACTAAAACCTCTACTTAAGGCCCTGATGACTTCCCTTCAGAATGGGTCAAGACCTTCAGAGAACAACTAACACCTCTACTTAAGGCCCTGATGGCTTCCCTTCAGAATGGATCAAGACCTTCAGAGAACAACTAAAACCTCTACTTAAGGCCCTGATGACTTCCCTTCAGAATGGATCAAGACCTATAAACTATAAGCATCAATAATAGCCAAAAGAATGGAGAACATAATCCCAGAATTGATTGACGGAGATCAAACCGGTTTCATACAAAATAGGCAGACACAAGACAACATAAGGAGAACACTACATGTCATGGACCACATTACTCAGAATAAGACAAGTGCAATAATAATCAGTCTAGATGCAGAAAAAGCATTTGATTCAGTGGGATGGGATTACCTATTCCAAGTTATGGAAAGATTTGGTTTCAACAAAGAAGTGATACAGTGCATCAAAACACTGTATTCGTGTCCGACCGCTAGAATAAAGATAAATGGACATTAGTCACGAACGATAAAATTAGAGCGAGGGGCAAGACAAGGCTGTAATCTTTCACCCACGCTCTTCTCCTTGTACCTCGAACCATTAGCACAGGCAATAAGACAGGACCCAACCTTAGAGGGAATAACAATAAGAGGCAGTGAACATAAGATATGCATGTATGCTGATGACGTTCTGTTATTCCTTAAAGACCCAGGCTCAAGCGTACCTAGATTGATGGATGTTTTACAAACATTTGGAACATATTCAGGGTATGTGCTTAACGTACACAAGACCCAAGCCCTAGTATATAATTATACCCCACAGGAAGAGCTGAAGAGTAGGTATAACTTCCACTGGACCTCTTCATCCATTAAATATCTTGGAGTATATCTACCAAAAGATACAACCAAACTTTATCACATGAATTACGATCAAATCAACAAGAAAATATATGATGACCTGGACAGGTGGAGTTCACTTCCTTTAGATCTTAGTAGTAGAATGGAAACAATCAAAATTAACATCCTGCCAAGGTTACTGTACTTGTTCCAATCACTGCCCATAGAAATCGCACCTAAACAGTTTAGGGATAAACGGATATCAAGGTTTATCTGGAACAGTAAGAGACCAAGAACTAGATATACAACATTACAATTACCAAACAACTGTGGGGGTGTGGCCTTACCAAACCTAAAAGATTATTATGTGTCAGCCCAATGAGACCTCTGGTGTGTTGGTGCAATTCACAATACGAATCCAAATGGAAAGACATGGAGACTACTTTGACAGAGATACCCATACAGTCAGTTTTGAGAAATAAGGACATGGTAATAGAAATAAACAGTAGACAAAATCAGTGGATTAATTTCTCTCTGAAGACATGGTTTAGGGTAGTTAAGCAAAATCATTTAGACAGAGAGGTCAAACTGCTGAGTTGGCCCGCATACGACCCCAGCTTCATCCCTGCAACTCAGGACAGCAGATTTAAACAATGGACGCAGAAAGGCATCACATCATTCAGTACAATTATAAGGAATGGGGACCTAGATAACTTCCAGGACCTAAGTAAAAAACATGGCTTGGATTAACAAGATTTTTACAGATACCTACAAGTTTGACACTATTTCTTAAGGGAGATAAAAGTGACTGACCCTCGAGCACCTCCAAAATTAATCCAAGTATTCACTAACGCATACGACTTGCGGAGTAACAGAAAAACTCTCTCAAATCTCTACTTGGGTATTCAATCCTCAAAGAAACATTCTACAAACTATATTAAAAAGAAATGGGAGGAGGAACTTGACATTGAAATAACTGATGAAACATGGTTTAACATATTAGAGACTCAACAAAGCTCCACCAACTCAAGATCATGGAGAGAATTCTGTTGGAAGAATGTTGTACGTTTCTTCATAAGACCTAAACTGAAATCAAAACAGACTGGCTCCCTACATCCTTGTTGGAGAGAATGCGGCCTATCGAGGGTGGATCACTCTCATATCTTTTGGACTTGCCCCGCAATCGAAACCTACTGGGGAGAAATAAGATCTAACATTGGAAAATAATAGGATTTGACATAGAACAAACATGAATTTCTTTGTACTTGGGTGAAATACCTGATAACTTACGCAATAGAGAAAAGTACTTCTTGAAGGTCCTACTGGCAGCCAGTAAAAAGGCTATCACTAGGAAATGGCTACAAAAAGACCCTCCCACAGTGACACAATGGATAGACATTGCTAAAGAAATACACCATATGGAGCCGTATGACCTTCGCTTTTTAAGAACACGAGGAGAGAGGTCAGGAATACTGGGAAAAATGGGTTTCGTACTTGAAAAAGGTCTAATTCAAAGATGTCAATGTAACTAATATGATGAAGGTATGAAGAAGTGCACTATAACTGCCAGATCTTTTTTGTTGTTCTTTTATTTTACTTTATTTGTACTTTCTTTGTGTTCCTACAATAAAAACAAAGTATATAAAAATAAAAAATAAAATAATTTTGGAAAAGCATTCCAGGTGAAGCTGGTTGAGAGAATGCCAAGAATGTGCAAAGCTGTCATCAAGGCAAAGGGTGGCTACTTTGAAGAATCTCAAATTTAGAATATATTTTGATTTGTTTAACATTTTTTTGGTTACTACATGATTCCATATGTGTAATTTCATAGTTTTGATGTCTTCACTATCATTCTACAATGTAGAAAATAGTAAAAATAAAGAAAAACCCTTGAATGAGTAGGTGAGTCCAAACTTTTGACTGGTACTGTATGTGTGTGTGTCTTGGTGTGTGTGTCTCTCTCTGTGTGTGTGTGTGTGTGTGTGTGTGTGTGTGTGTGTGTGTGTGTGTGTGTGTGTGTGTGTGTGTGTGTGTGTGTGTGTGTGTGTGTGTGTGTGTGTGTGTGTGTGTGTGCGTGTCTTTGTTTGTCTCAGTGTGTGTGTGTGTCTCTGTGTGTGTGTGTCTCTGTGTGTGTGTCTGTGTTTCTGTTTGTGTCTCTGTGTGTTTCTCTGTGTTTGTGTGTATGTCTCTGTGTGTGTGTCTCAGTGTGTGTGTGTCTATGTGTGTCTCAGTGTGTGTCTGTGTATGTGTCTGTGTATGTGTCTCTGTGTGTGTCTCTGTGTGTGTCTCCGTGTGTGTGTCTCTGTGTGTGTCTCTGTGTGTGCCTCTGTGTGTGTCTCTGTGTGTCCTTAGGTAGGTGTGAGAGCCTGACCCAGTGACTAGCATGCATTCTCTCTCTCTCTCTATATATATATATTTGACTAGCCTGTATTCTCTCTATATATATATATATATTTAGAGCCAGACACATTGTCAGCTCGAGATAACACAGACTGCAGACCCCCTAAATAGAATGACAATCAAACACACACACACACACACACACACACACACACACACACACACACACACACGCGCGCGCATACACACACACACACACATACACAGACAAATAATAACAGGTTTATAAAACTAATCGGACGTGCATCCATTGTCCATCTAAATAAACAGATATTTGTGTGTGTGTGTGTGTGTGTGTGTGTGTAACCAATTGCTGCAACTTTGTATCTGGACTTGGCTGGACCCCAGGTTCACAGGGTTAATAATGTTCCTCTGAGAGAAGCTGTGGTGATGTCACAGGGGTGTAAGGTGTCAGGGGGAGTGTCCACAGAGGGGTAAGGGTGGGGGAGGGGGCGGCAGATAGGGTTGGGGACTCTCTTATAAGTTTGGTTTAGGTCCCTCTCCTGGCCCCCTACAATCCCACAGTCCCAACGTCCCGACAGTGAAAGGCGGACCACAGCTAAAACCAGCTCAGGTAAGAGACAACGTCTGGGGTTAGGGGTCGAGGTTAGGTTCACCTTTGTGGGGGGAGGGGTGGTTACGGGACAGAACTGTGGTGTCTTCACCCTCTTTTCACTGCTCTGTCACACCACTGGGCCTGAAGGCTCTGTGCAGCTGTCCTTGTTGCTAAAAATAAATACTCAAGGCTGACATGCACACACACACACATACACACACACAACACATACACACATTCATGCTTTCAGTATAATCTCAGATGATTGCAGTTTTTCAGTTGTGACAGTGAGTGACTACCTGTTGACTATCAGTAGGGTTCAGCGTGATGAAGCATACGTCCCTCATCATATTTACTGGGCTTATGTGATGAACAGTTGATACAGCCTTTTTTCATCTCTGTAGTCTGTCATGATCCACAAATGGAGGCTGTGTGTCTCAGATGTTTATGTGGCTGTGAAGAAATAGCAATTTGTTAGAACGATGCACTTCTTATGAGGCAAGGTTGGCACTTATTGTTATGGTAATGGCAGAGACATTCAGATTTCCTGGAACATCTTTCCGGGATCAAGAACTGTATTTTTTTGAAGGAGTAATGTCTGCTTTCATAACACACATAATTGTGTTTGGGAATCCAGTGAAAACAGAGTAACTATCAACCATTTTCTGTGTGTATTTGTGTCTGCAATAGTTTTTGTTTTGTCCTGTAGTACATTCCTTGAATTCTAATCTGAGCTTGTTTCACCAATGAATTTCCTCTGTGAATCAAAAGAGGAATTTCTGTTTCCCACATCCTTGAAGACAAGAAAGGAAGGATTGCGTTGCCATGGCGTCACCGAGCGAGGGCGATCAGACGGTGCCTGATGGAGAGAGTGAAAAGGAGGCGACTAAGGTCAAATCTATTCAGTCCCACTATCTCCGCTGTCCCTCCCCCAGCAGGTAAGCATACGTGGTGACCCACTGTTCTTGTAGTTCTGTAATGGGAAACGACCCACCCAGGGCTCTAATAGTTTGTTAAATAAATGTATTGTTCAACTTCAATTCAGCTTCCAAGCACAATTTGGTCCATAGAACGTCTTTCATCAGAAGTGCTCACAAGAACTGATTACTACTGTCACACACTATGATGCACACTAGACCTGGGTCAAATACATACAGTTGAAGTCGGAAGTTTATATACACCTTACCCAAAAACATTTCAACTCAGTTTTTCACAATAACTGACATTTAATCCTAGTAACAATTCCATGTCTTAGGTCAGTTAGGATCACCACTTTATTTGAAGAATGTGAAATGTCAGAAAAATAGTATAGAGAATGACTTATATCAGCTTTTATTTCTTTCATCACATTCCCAGTGGGTCATAAGTTTACATACACTCAATTAGTATTTGGTAGCATTGCCTTTAAATTGTTTAACTTGGGTCAAACGTTTCGGGTAGCCTTCCACAAGCGTCCCACAATAAGTTGGGTGAATTTTGGCCCATTCCTCCTGACAGAGCTGGTGCAACTGAGTCAGGTTTGTAGGCCTCCTTGCTCGCACACGCTTTTTAAGTTCTGCCCACAAATTTTCTATAGGATTGAGGTCAGGGCTTTGTGATGGCTACTCCAATACCTTGACTTTGTTGTCCTTAAGCCATTTTGCCACAACTTTGGAAGTATGCTTGGGGTCATTGTCCATTTGGAAGACCCATTTGTGACCAAGCTTTAACTTCCTGACTGATGTCTTGAGATGTTGCTTCAATATATCCACATACATTTCCTACCTCATGATGCCATCTATTTTGTGAAGTGCGCCAGTCCCTCCTGTAACAAAGCACCCCCACAACATGATGCTGCCACCCCTATGCTTCACGGTTGGGATGGTATTCTTCGGCTTGCAAGCCTCCCCCTTTTTCCTCCAAACATAACGATGGTCATTATGGCCAAACAGTTCTATTTTTGTTTCATCAGACCAGAAGACATTTCTCCAAAAAGTACGATCTTTGTTCCAATGTGCATTAGCAAACCGTATTCAGGTTTTTTTATGGCGGTTTTGGAGCAGTGGTTTCTTCCTTGCTGAGTGGCCTTTCAGGTTATGTCGATATAGGACTCGTTTTACTGTGGATATAGATATTTTTGTACCTGTTTCCTCCAGCATCTTCGCAAGGTCCTTTGCTGTTGTTCTGAGATTTATTTGCACTTTCCCACCAAAGTACGTTCATCTCTAGAAGACAGAACACGTCTCCTTCCTGAGCGGTATGACGGCTGCGTGGTCCCATGGTGTTTATACTTGCGTACTATTGTTGTACAGATGAACGTGGTACCTTCAGGCGTTTGGAAATTGCTCTCAAGGGTGAACCAGAATTGTGGAGGTCTACAAATATTTTCTGAGGTCTTGGCTGATTTCTTTTGATTTTCCCATGATGTCAAGCAAAGAGGCACTGAGTTTGAAAAACATCCACAGGTACACCTCCCAATGACTCAAATTATGTCAGTTAGCCTATCAGAAGCTTCTAAAGCCATTACATCATTTTCTGGAATTTTCCAAGCTGTTTAATAGTCCCAAAAGTTTCATCTCCGCCCACCCTGCATGTCAGGCTAAATCAATCACACCTCCAGTTTTTGACATTACATATATTTCCCCCCCCCCCCCCCCCCCGGTCTGCTTAGTAATTATATTTATATGGTTATGACTATGTCTCTATACTTTTGCAGTTTCTCCGTGATCTCTGAGTCCAGATTCTCCATGATATCAGGGTCGGATGCCGAGAGCATCTATATGGAGCCCATTCACCTGTCCTCAGCTATAGCTGCCAAACAAATCATCAACGAGGGTGAGACACAGATTCATTCCACCAACCACACATAACTCACATGCTGTTTTTGTGGCTTGGTGAGTGGATCTGAACATTATGATTTAAAACATCTAAATGAAAGCTTTCATATTGGCAGAATACAATTTTATAAATGCTGTTCACCTAGAATAGCATGGCTGTCGACAAAGTGAGCGCTTCAGACTATAAGGTTCTATCTAGAAAAAGATGATTCTGAGATAATTGGCTTTAAAGTTCTGAACCCTCATTGGTTTGAATGAGTAGTTTGAACTACTTTTATCTTGTATTCTTTTGAACTTAACATGAATTGAGGTATTTAGACTACTGTATAGGTAGAGAACATTGAACAGAGCAAGGCTGTCAATAACTACATGTTGACAAAAATACAGATAGAACCTTATAGTCCCAAGCTCTCGAAAGGTTAAAGAAAGTTGAAGGGTGGAACCACAAAGAAAGCCGGGGAAAAACAGCCACCACTAGTCATGTTTGCAGGTTCACCTTATACAGAGAGCACCTTGGGGCAGCAGGTAGCCTAGTGGTAGCCTAGTGGTTAGAACGTTGGGCCAGTAACCAAGAGGTTGCTGGATCAAATCCCAGAGCTGACAAGGTAAAAATAACCCACTGGTCCCTGGTAGGCTGTCATTGTAAATAAGAATTTGCTCTTAACTGACTTGCCTAGTTTAAAAAAATACTGTACTGGTGCCAAGCACATTGGGAGTGCTTGGCTCCAGTACATATTGTATTTGTCCCATAGAGATAAAGCAGTTTAGTTCTGTGGTTTGTCCCCATTCAATTCAATAGAACTTTATTGTCCCCGAAGGCCAATTTTGGTTGCATTGCATTACACAATGTCTCGGACAAAGGTACTTCTCTTCGGCCTGACAAGATACTTATATTACATACAAGGGTTAATTGTATTTTGCTTAAAAAGCAGTTCAATAATCAATCCAAGACACTCCAGAGAGACCTTGAATACATACAGCGTGCACTGCACTGCTCTATTATCCAGGACCTATATAATAGGCGGTGTCAGAGGAAAGCCCATACAATTGTCAGAGACTCCAGTCACCCAAGTCATAGACTGTTTTCTCTGCTACCGCACGGCAAGTGGTCCCAGAGCGCCAAGTCTTAATAGCTTCTACCCCCAAGCCATAAGACTGCTGAACAATTAATCAAATGGCCACCGGACTATTTACATTGACACCCCCCACCCTCCATTTGTTTTGTACACTGCTGCTACTCGCTGTTTATTATCTATGCATAGTCACTTCACCCCTACCTACATGTACAAATTACCTCAACTAACCTGTACCCCTGTGTAACAGTATAACTTTAAACCGTCCCCTCGCCCCGACACGG
Source organism: Salvelinus namaycush (assembly GCF_016432855.1). Classification (NCBI taxonomy): domain Eukaryota; kingdom Metazoa; phylum Chordata; class Actinopteri; order Salmoniformes; family Salmonidae; genus Salvelinus; species Salvelinus namaycush. The sequence goes on along the minus strand of NC_052346.1, from coordinate 18,864,938 downwards.
GCGCGAACCAGGGACCCTCTGCACACATCAACAACTGGCACCCACGAAGCGTCGTTACCCATCGCTCCACAAAAGCCGCGGCCCTTGCAGAGCAAGGGGCAACACTACTTCTAGGTTTCAGAGCAAGTGACGTAACTGATTGAAACGCTATTAGCGCATACCCGCTAACTAGCTAGCCATTTCACATCCGTTACACCTGCACACTGACCCTGTATATAGCCTCGTTATTGTTATTTTATTATGTTACTTAAAAAAAATGTTTTACTTCAGTTTATTTGGTATATATTTTCTTAACTCTTCTTGAACTGCACTGTTGGATCGGTGGGTCCCACACAGGACGTTTGAGCTAACGTAGGCTAATGCGATTAGCATGAGGTTGTAAGTAACAAGAAAATTTCTCAGGACATAGACATATCTGATGTTGGCAGAAAGCTTAAATTCTTGTTAATCTAACTGCACTGTCCAATTTACAGTAGCTATTACAGTGAAATAATACCATGCTATTGTTTGAGGAGAGTGCACAGTTTTGAACTTGGAAAGTTATTAATAAACAAATTAGGCACATTTGGGCAGTTTTCTTTCCAACATTTTTAACAGAAATGCAATGGTTCATTGGATCAGTCTAAAACTTTGCACATACACTGCTGTCATCTAGTGGCCAAAATCTAAATTGCACCTGTGCTGGAATAATACATTATGGCCTTTCTCTTGCATTACCAGATCTAATGTGTTATATTCTCCTACATTCCTTTCACATTTACACAAACTTCAAAGTGTTTCCTTTCAAATGATATCAATAATATGCATATCCTTGCCTCAGGGCCTCAGCTACAGGCAGTTAGATTTGGGTATGTCATTTTAAGCCATTTTTTTAAAAAAGGGGGCGGATCCTTATGAGGTTATTAAGGGCTTGTAAGTAAGCATTTCACGGTAAGGTCTACACTTGTTGTATTCGGCGCATGTGACAAATAAAGTTTGATTTGATTATACTGTAGCGTTAGAGTAATCACCTCTATCTCTTACCTGAGAATACAATGTGTTCATTATGGCAATATCCAGCTAGAGACGTCCAAGCTATTATCCATAGCTAGACTGCCTGATTGGGGTAATGCGTTCGCCCACACACCACAATTATGCTCCTAGCTAACTTTGAATAGGTTACTTTGCTTTCTATCAGTGTGTCCCTGCAGCAGCTGTCTATCCTTAACGGATGCTGTCTGCAAATGTGACATACTCCTGGTATGGTTTGTAAAGACTGACACAGAGAGTGGGGATTTTTGCAGCACAAAGTTATTTCCTTCAATCTAGCCATTGTCTGTAGCCTACTTACACGTTTAGATGCAATGAATTATGTAATATTGTGGATTAGGCAGTAGGGTGTGTGTGTGTGTGTGTGTGTGTGTGTGTGTGTGTGTGTGTGTGTGTGTGTGTGTGTGTGTGTGTGTGTGTGTGTGTGTGTGTGTGTGTGTATCTGAATAGTCTGCTCTTTCCTTTCCTCAGAGCTCCCACAACGGGGTATCAGGGCAGAGAGTACCCCAGACAGCATGTTGGAGACAGCTGAACAGCTGATGGTGGAGGACCTGTACAACCGGGTGAAGGACATGATCGATGACCGCAGCCCCTATAACACCCCCTGTGTGATGGACATCCAGCGGGCCATGGTACAGGACCGCCTGGAGGCCCCCAACAACCCCGTGGACGAGGTGTGGAACAACATATTCATCGCTGAGAAGTGAGTCACTCACTGTGCCATGGAAGTTACTGTATGCATTACATATCCCCACACACCCATCACACACAAGCACACACACACACACATGCTCTGCCCTTCAAAATACAGTAATATATGCATAGCTCATGGAACATCATGCCAGCTAGATTTACCCCCACCTCACTTCCACCATAGACTACTTCACTGAGTGTCAATAGATTGACAGATAGATAGCTGTTCACCTCCTACGGTATAATTAAGCAACAAGGCCTGAGTGGGTGTGGTATATGGTCAATATACCACGGCTAAGGGCTGTTCTTATGCACGGCGCAAGGCGGAGTGCCTGGATACAGCCCTTAGCCGTGGTATATTGGCTATATACCACAAATCCCCGAAGTGCCTTATTGCTATTATAAACTGGTTATCAACGTAATTAGAGCAGTAAAAAGACATGTTTTGTCGTACCCGTGTTATACCGTCTGATATACCACGGCTGTCAGCCAGTCAGCATTCATCCCTCGAACCACCCAGTTTATAATACTTTGTAAAAGAGGCCTGTGTATTGCAGTCTGTTTCGGGTCAGTGTACTTGTCATGGATACTCCATGTCCTTACCAGCCATTTCATAACCGTGACTATATGACCACAACAACAACAGCGTTGCTTGTTCCTTCCTCTGTTTTGCAGATCCGTGGCTGTCAATAAAGCTCGTCTGAAGCGCATGGGTATCACCCACATCCTGAACGCTGCCCACGGTACCGGGGTCTACACCGGGGAGGCCTTCTATGCTGGCATGAACATCAGCTACATGGGTATCGAGGTAGATGACTTTGCAGAGTCTGACATCTCCCCTCACTTCAGAACCTGTGCTGAGTTCCTGGATGAGGCCCTGTTGACACACAAGGGTGAGTCAGTGTTCTTTTGTGTGTTCTTATTGGTGGATCAAGGCCCAATTCTAAATGGACCCGCCTTAGACCCTACACCCTATGCATTTGTAGAACTACCAGGATTTGAAAGTAATATGGTGAAACTTCCACCTAGCCTATCAGACAGCAAGGCAGAGCTATTACCAGGATATTTAATGGATACGATATGAACGTCTTCTTGTGTGATCTCATGTTTTTCTCCCATTTCCATTGGCGTTGAGTCTGGGCTGACCTGGACATAGTAGAACCAATCTCTGGATTGTTTGCTTTGGTTTAACTGGACCCAGTGATGATGAGGCTTGAAATTCCATCTCTAGACCAATCCAGAGACTGCTTGGAGTTCCATCTAGATTCTAGACTAATCTTAATTACTCATCATAACCAGGGGTGGCTGTCAGTCTTATTTTAGGGAGGTCACTCAGAGCCAATGGACAGGGATAGCCTAGCTATATCTGGCCTCTGTTTAGGCGGGTGAATCATCTTCTAAAGCTTTTCACCCCCCCTCCCTCCGCCCCAACTCTAATTAAACCCCAAATAGATTAGATCCACTGACCTCTTCTGAATTAATTAAACACATAGCTGTTAAGAATCAGGTTAAATGTCAGGCAGTAGTGACTAGTATTCTTGTCATTGGTTTGGGTCTGCGGGGCCTCGCTGTCCTTTCCGCTACAGGGAGGGAGTAAGCAACGTATCACATTTCAAAGCTGGCACCTTGGGGGTTATCATATCATGGGTTATGATGTCAGAGTTTATAGCTGGGGGGGTACAGTGCTTAGGAGTGACACATTCACAACTGGAAGGGAATTACAGCCCTCTGCTGGTTATAGAGTGTCATTGCAGAGCAGACATCATGCTGCTCTACCTGCACATAAAATGTATTAGCCTCCTACAGCTACAGCTGTTATCATCAAACTGGTACCTAATGCTTTCAGATTCATGAAATCACTATTGTGATTTGCTCATCCCTTATGTTGCAAATGTATCTTTAATTAACTATATATAAACCCTGAAAAATAGTTATTTCTTATGTCAAGGGTAACCAATGGAAGTGTGTTTTTGTCTTCTTCTCCTGCAGGTAAGGTCCTGGTGTCCTCTATGATGGGCGAGAGCCGCTCCGCTGTGCTGGTGGCCGCCTACCTCATGATTTTCCAACACATGACCATCATGGAGACACTGACCACTCTGAGGAAGAAGCGACCCATCAACCCCAATGAGGGCTTCCTAAAGCAGCTGCGTCAACTCAACGAGACTCTACTAGAGGAGCGTGATGACGATGATGACGACACCCTCAGCCAGTGCTCCGTCATCGACGCCCACACTCGCGCCCACCTGTTTGACGACGAAGAGAGCATGATGGACGTGAAGGCCCACTCCATCATGATGGAGGAGGAGGAGGACAGCCAAAGCGTGATGAGTAGTGTGGCCTCGTCTGCCGCAGCCGCCGCCCTCAGGGACGGTGTTTTTGGAGGGCAGCGGATGAGCCTGGAACGGGCAGAGACGATAGAGGTCCTGGCCCTGCCTGGAAAAGACGCTCGCGACGGTGGGGAGGATGCAGAGGATGGGGATGAAGATGGCATGAGCATGATCCGCGAGTGGCAGAGGAGGAACGAGAAGTACCAGAGCGAGGAGTGGTGGGAGCAACAGCTGATGAGCGAGGCTGGGGACGAGGAGTCTCTCCTGGGGGGCATGCGGGGTCCTGGGGCACCAGAAGACCTGGAGAGCGTGACCAGCGAGGACATCCAGGCCATGAAGGAGCGCCTGAAGCGGCGCCCACGGCGCTCCCCCTCAGAATCAGTGTCCACGGCCAGTTGCAGCAGCTACTCTGACCTGTGGAAGCAGCGTCTGAAGGAGATCGAGGAGCAGGCGGCGGCGCGCTACCGCAAGAAGGACGATGACAACAACAGTGAGAGCACGGCGATGGAGGGGACAGAAAATAAGAAGCAGACAATTGAGGACGACGTGGAGAGCGTGCTCTCGGACACCAGCTCCATGTACAACTTCTGCAAGAGGAACAAGGAGAACCTAACTCCCCTGGAGCGCTGGAGGGTGAAGAGGATCCAGTTTGGCTGGAATAAGAACGATGAAGGGAGGGAGGGGGAGAAAAGAGCCGGGGGTGTATGGGGCAGTGGGGAGCAGGGAGAGGGCGATGCTGAGGCCCGCACTCCGGCACTGGAGGACGTCAACCTCACAGCCTACCAGACCTGGAAGATGAAACAGGCAAAGCGGCTTGGAGAGGACAACAAGGCAACAAAAGATGACATTGTGGAGATGAGCCGCGGCGAGGACTCGGCCACAGCCAAGAGGAGACAGAGGCGGGAGGAGCTCCTGGAGCGCTCGCGGAAGACGCTGGAAGAGAGTCAGTCCATGTGTGGCTGGGAGACGGAGAGCTCCGTGAGCGGAAGCACCCTGCCGCTCTCTGCCTTCTTCGCCCGGCCTGGCGGCTCGCAAGCCGGAAGTGTTACCAATGATGACAACATGTCCATGCTGAGTGGCAGGTCTTCTGTATCCCAAGCCCGCAGCACCAGATCTCAGGCCTCCATGGGCTCAGGAATTCCCCAGGGCATTCCCCAAGTCCCCATGATCCCTGTGCCCACAATGCAGGGACCTGGTGGGGAGCCCATGGTCGACCTGTCCAGCATTCAGAACTGGATCGCCAATGTGGTTTCCGAGACCCTCATCCAGAAGGAGCGTGAGATGAGCCTCCCCCCGTCCCAGGCTGGATCGGTGCTAAGTTTCGGTGGGGCATCTAGTGTGGTAGGGCCAGCAAGACGTGGCTTGGATGATGACAAGGCTTCTATGCTGAGTGGAGCGTCCTACTCAAGCTCGCTGGCTCATCACGGTGTCAGTGCTGACAGGGCCGAGTCTGTGCTCTCCGGTAGAAGTGCTGCTTCTTCTACCAGTAATCTCTCCAGCGTCTCCGGTCTGGGCTCCCGCAGGAGCAAGATCACCACCACCAGCGTGCCCCTCTACAGCCTCTTCGCGGACCAGGTCAACCTACAGAAGCTGGACTCCATGGACAAGCAGATGCAGTCGGAGATGAGGAACAAGATGGCCTGCTACGGGGTGAAGAAGATCGCGGAAGATAACAAGCGCAGCACACTCTACAAGAAGAAGAAGCCCAAGGACGAGGGCGAAGAGAAGGAAGAGAAGGAGGATGACTATTTAACGGGAAAGATAAAGACGTCTCTCCCACCTGCACCAGAGAAAAAGAAAGCACCTACGCGAAGCTATGGCCTTTCGGGCTGCCTCAATCTCTCCACCGCTCTGGAGAAAGAAAAGAACACTAGTGTTGATGAATGGCTAACCAACGTCATGCCTCCTTCGAGGAAACCAGCATCCTATAGTGCAGAAGATGAGACTGATCCAGGGCCATCTGCCTCCGTGTATAACTTCGGAGGCCGGAGGGACTTGTTTGAGGAGGAAGAGGAAGAGGAGGAGTATGAAGTCGCATCCAGATATCGCTCTAGATTCCAGGCAGACACAGAGTCACGTGTACTTGGCAAATTCTCTTCCAACGGCATGGATTCCAGCAGCTACAGGGCTAGAAGATCCTACGCAACCACTGAGGAAGAGGAGGAAGAAGAAGAGAGTTATACATCGAAGAGGAAGTTTACTCATCACTCACAATATGAGAGTGGAGGGGAGACGGAGGGGAGGATAGAAAGGAAGGAAGAAAAGGAGGAGGAAGAAGATGTCGACAGATTCCTCAGCCAGCTTAGGCAGAGGTCTCGGGCTCGGGCTGAGGCAGAAATGCAGGACGATGACATCGTAGCAGCTTGGAGGGCACAACAAGAATCAAAGTCAAATGGTTACAGAAGCAGTGACTCTTAACCAATCAAAGATAGTGTCACACTTACAGTATGAAAGAAACTCAATCCAATGTTAATATGTTTCTTCAGATAATAAATTAAAATTGCACACTTGCTACACATGCCACCGCTAGTCAATGGGGATTTCTTAGAACATCACTTGTGGTCTTTTTAGTCTCAGAAGTGGGGTGACCTTTATAATTCTATAGGTAGTTGTTATAGATCATTCTGACATGTAAATACTAATCTAAATCAAATATCTAAGCTTTATTATAATGGAAAAGGGAAAATGTGCACTTTGCATTCTAAACTCAAACGAGTTTATTTCTCATAGTCAATTTTATAATCAAATGGAAGCAAAATATTTAAATATTGCCTCAGCCTAACTGCATTGCTTGTGCAGTGCAAGTAGAGTAACACATGTCTGCTGTTTGTTGCATTGATTGTAAAATGCAACAACTAACCTACAAAACAATCTAAACTAGATTACTGACATCAAATATTTATGCTGTACAATTTTTGGAGCACAAACGCAACCCATTTCAAAGCATTTATAATTGCAATAAATGTTAAAGTAATTATCTGCTTGTTTTTATTTTTTTTATCTCATTCCTCATGCCTAAGGACACTGACCTGGATTCTAGTTGATCACATCTTTATGGGAAACATGAGACAGAGTAGAAGAATAGAAGACAGAATAAAAGGAATTAGGATAATCATGAACCAAATCGCATAGCACTTTACATTGTAAGGGGGAACTCAACATATTCATCACTACTGAACTGGGTGCTTTTTATCACAATATTTTACCCCATACATACTATCTGCTTGTTATATTATGGGTAGAAGACTACAGCAAGACACACTTGGACAAGGCAGTCAATATCCTATTGAGCGTCTGTCTAGCCCTACAAGTATGGGCATGTACTGTATGCACTCGCACAGTTACACGCGCGCAAATAACATAGTCAATGCTACTGTTCCACTTTGCGAAAGAAAAACATGTCATTACTACTCTCTGCCATGGTTTATTTGTAGTGGTGTTATTGTCTCTATTGATGCCAGGTGAGTGTTAGGCTAGTGACTAGATGGACATGCTAGACGGGCAAAAGTATATGCAGAACTGAGCTAGAACAGACGATATCTGTTCTAAAACGAATTGTATGATTATGTTAGGGTTGGTGGTTGGTCGGGTATAAGTGTTCAAAATCGTGTTTGAGGTTTTTGAAGCGCTGTAGGCCTACTTCCGTCGGTTCTAGCATGGTCAGATAGTGACGACCCGGGTGGGAGGGCTTCTATAGTTGACTGAATGCATTTGTTTTAAATATTCAATATGGCTGACGGAGGAGTAATGAGCCAATATGAAAGTTCAGGACCAGGTAATCATTACTACATTTTACATATTCATTTGCAGATTATATTTTATTAGGCCTGACTCCGTGACAAATAAACGAAAAGACCAGCACCATATGGTTGCTCTAGTTCACAATCTTACCCGGCGCGTGTAGGAGGAAAAAAAACTAGCCAGGATTGTTGTTGTCGTTCGAGGAGAAGACATTCCCTCCTTTGTGTGGTGCGCGTTACATATTCATAGCCAAAAGTCACAGCGATTTAACATATTTTATCTGTAATCGGCAACGCTGTTGAGTTGTTTGCTCTAGCTATTTCACTTATTGTTTTATTTGTAATGGAACATAGCTACAGAAAAAAGGCAATAGTTAACGAGCTAGCTTCGCTTGCATGGACACTAGCTAGCAAATAGCTAGTGTTACTTCGTGCTAACTAGCAGCTAGCTATATTTTGCATATTCATTTATCTCAGAGGTATGCTTAGAATTAATTGTATAGGATCTAGCGAGGACTTGATACAACAATTGCATTAATTCAGTAAATCTATTATTTGCAATGCAGTTGGGAGGAGGGGTTTACCACTAGGAGGAGATCACTTATTTTCATTACCAGCTGACTACAGTAACTTGATTGTAGCAATGAACACAGTCAACGTTTTGGGTACTGTATCAATGAGATCGCACCAACGAAAAACGATGAAAATCCATGGAAACGTTGACATCCTGATAGCGTAGTTCTCCTAACTTCTCTTCGAGATTTGAACTAAAACTTTTTGATAAAATGTTAAACAGCTTGGAGTGGAGTTTGCCACCACGTTTGTAACTGGTTACAGGCAAGTACCTGTACCAAGTTCCAGGCCAAGGTCACAGACTAGGTATCAGGTTGAATACTTTTTGGGCAAAGAGGGCTATTGTTCCCAACTGGTTTGTTCTGTTTGCTAGTGAAAGCAGACTGAAATTGAAATGTCAACGTTTGTCATTGTTTGTGTCTTCTCCGCTAGGCCTACAGGCATGCCAGTGGAATAACTTTTATAGTTGTCCTAGTACTAGCTCAGCCTATGTTTTCTGAAGAGTGACACAGTTGAGTAAGAGACCCCTCCCTGGCCGCTCCACGGTGTACTAGAGGTTGATGTAAGAACCAGGTCTTCTGTGGATCTCATGTAGACTACTCATCATATGGGCTACCCATCAGTTAGTCTCTTCTAAAACAATCACATTTTTGACTTCGCCTATTTCCTTTCCCATTTTTCCTTTTACTAACGTCTAGTCCTATAGTTGTCTACCTGAAGGTAAACGACTTCTGATAGAATGTTACGGAGTGTCGTAAAGCCCTGAGTGTCAGGGCCTCCAATGGTCAGGAGGAATCTTATGCAGTGTTTTTCAGCTCTAATTTGACAGAATATGATCGATGTTTTGCATATTTTGGATGTCTGTTATTTGAATACGCTGAATTTTCATTTTCTCTGCCATCTTTCTGCCCCCTCTCTCCTGTGCGCTCTCTCTCCCTTATCTACTTTGCATTATGCATTTGGGCTTTCAATAACATGAAAGCATAATTCATTGCTAATCTGAAATTCTATTAATTGAATGATTTGCATAATGCATTGTGAGCCAATTAGGTTTATGGAACTCAAGGCTCTTATCCACAACTGTCTGCTGAAGCTCAAACATTTTCAATGTAGGCCTACAGCCATCAGTCTCATACAAATTCAATGTCATATGTTTTGTTTTGGAGATTTGCCATTGAAGAGAAGGCCATGATAAGGGTTTGAGTAGTCCTACACTCACTCCTTCCTGTCTTGGATTTGGAAACAAAGTTTACTATCAGTTTGCTATCAAATGGCAAAGTGGGGCCTACAGCTTGAAAGTAATTTATCCCCCTCGCCCTCAAATTATAAGAGTTGCGAGGGAGAGAGTGCGCACAAGAGTGAACTTATTTGGCACATGCCACGTACTCCTTAAAAGCTATCCAATTAATATGCAAATTAGCTGATAAATATTTATAGAGATTTTTTGAATTATGCAGAAAGCTTTCGGAGCTCTGTGTGAAATGAATTGCTCGCCGCAACTTCAAAGCGGGCGCCTTGGCTTAATGAGAAACGGGGGGCTGAATTTGCATACGGTTCTAATCAGCTGAATACTGATTACGCTGCTTCGTTATGAGCGCTACGCTGCCAGCTGCACTCTTTGTTTCTGTTCCATTCCACAGGGAGGGAGAGAGAGAGTGAGAGAGAAAATGAGGAGAAAAAGACAGGAGGACTGTTTGCCACACTCTTGTTGATTTGTTACAGTGAGAGAGACGGTGTGCCGAGCAGCTAGTTGTCACAGTGAGAGAGACGGTGTGCCGAGCAGCTAGTTGTCACAGTGAGAGAGACGGTGTGCCGAGCAGCTAGTTGTTACAGTGAGCGAGGCGGTGTGCCGAGCAGCTAGTTGTCACAGTGAGAGAGACGGTGTGCCGAGCAGCTAGTTGTTACAGTGAGAGAGACGGTGTGCCGAGCAGCTAGTTGTTACAGTGAGAGAGACGGTGTGCCGAGCAGCTAGTTGTTACAGTGAGAGAGACGGTGTGCCGAGCAGCTAGTTGTCACAGTGAGAGAGACGGTGTGCCGAGCAGCTAGTTGTCACAGTGAGAGAGACGGTGTGCCGAGCAGCTAGTTGTCACAGTGAGAGAGACGGTGTGCCGAGCAGCTAGTTGTCACAGTGAGAGAGACGGTGTGCCGAGCAGCTAGTTGTCACAGTGAGAGAGACGGTGTGCCGAGCAGCTAGTTGTCACAGTGAGAGAGACGGTGTGCCGAGCAGCTAGTTGTTACAGTGAGAGAGACGGTGTGCCGAGCAGCTAGTTGTTACAGTGAGAGAGACGGTGTGCCGAGCAGCTAGTTGTTACAGTGAGAGAGACGGTGTGCCGAGCAGCTAGTTGTCACAGTGAGAGAGACGGTGTGCCGAGCAGCTAGTTGTCACAGTGAGAGAGACGGTGTGCCGAGCAGCTAGTTGTCACAGTGAGAGAGACGGTGTGCCGAGCAGCTAGTTGTCACAGTGAGAGAGACGGTGTGCCGAGCAGCTAGTTGTCACAGTGAGAGAGACGGTGTGCCGAGCAGCTAGTTGTCACAGTGAGAGAGACGGTGTGCCGAGCAGCTAGTTGTCACAGTGAGAGAGACGGTGTGCCGAGCAGCTAGTTGTCACAGTGAGAGAGACGGTGTGCCGAGCAGCTAGTTGTCACAGTGAGAGAGACGGTGTGCCGAGCAGCTAGTTGTCACAGTGAGAGAGACGGTGTGCCGAGCAGCTAGTTGTTACAGTGAGAGAGATGGTGTGCCGAGCAGATAGTTGTCACAGTGAGAGAGACGGTGTGCCGAGCAGATAGTTGTCACAGTGAGAGAGACGGTGTGCCGAGCAGATAGTTGTTACAGTGAGAGAGACGGTGTGCCGAGCAGCTAGTTGTCACAGTGAGAGAGACGGTGTGCCGAGCAGCTAGTTGTCACAGTGAGAGAGACGGTGTGCCGAGCAGCTAGTTGTCACAGTGAGAGAGACGGTGTGCCGAGCAGCTAGTTGTCACAGTGAGAGAGACGGTGTGCCGAGCAGCTAGTTGTCACAGTGAGAGAGACGGTGTGCCGAGCAGCTAGTTGTCACAGTGAGAGAGGCGGTGTGCCGAGCAGCTAGTTGTCACAGTGAGAGAGACGGTGTGCCGAGCAGCTAGTTGTCACAGTGAGAGAGACGGTGTGCCGAGCAGCTAGTTGTCACAGTGAGAGAGACGGTGTGCCGAGCAGCTAGTTGTCACAGTGAGAGAGACGGTGTGCCGAGCAGCTAGTTGTCACAGTGAGAGAGACGGTGTGCCGAGCAGCTAGTTGTCACAGTGAGAGAGACGGTGTGCCGAGCAGCTAGTTGTCACAGTGAGAGAGACGGTGTGCCGAGCAGCTAGTTGTCACAGTGAGAGAGACGGTGTGCCGAGCAGCTAGTTGTCACAGTGAGAGAGACGGTGTGCCGAGCAGCTAGTTGTCACAGTGAGAGAGACGGTGTGCCGAGCAGCTAGTTGTCACAGTGAGAGAGACGGTGTGCCGAGCAGCTAGTTGTCACAGTGAGAGAGACGGTGTGCCGAGCAGCTAGTTGTCACAGTGAGAGAGACGGTGTGCCGAGCAGCTAGTTGTCACAGTGAGAGAGACGGTGTGCCGAGCAGCTAGTTGTCACAGTGAGAGAGACGGTGTGCCGAGCAGCTAGTTGTCACAGTGAGAGAGACGGTGTGCCGAGCAGCTAGTTGTCACAGTGAGAGAGACGGTGTGCCGAGCAGCTAGTTGTCACAGTGAGAGAGAACTCTAGACGGAACTCCTCCTTTTGTGTTCTGTTTAACACACCTGGCTGTGCCAGTCTTTTGGGTTCTGATTGCTCCTGGTCAGTGGGCCCAACTGAGCGGGGTCAGTGCCAGCTGGCCTGGATGGCACGCCGGTGATGCCACAAACTGTGGACTCTGCAATAGCCGGTGAGCAGAGCAGTGTGAGAGATCTGTTCCAATATCCACACTAACATACCACTTGAATGAAGCAATGTTTTGGGTTTGGATACAGTACTATTCAATTGGTATGCTAGTAGTATGGGTATTGGACCGCGTGTCATGACAATAGAGTATTCCAGAACACCTGTGATGGTTTGTGGAATTCTACACTTGTTGATCCTTTGAATTTGCCATTTTCTTTTGTTTTCTGAAGGCATAAATTGAATTTCCATGTGCTGTTTCCGAGCCGTCTGGTAACATAAGCTTCTATTTTTCCTCTCTGTTTCAGACTCGATAATCAACCTGTCAGTGTCCAGTAAAAGCACCATGGAGAACGGGGACGTAGTCAAAGGTGAGTTCCTACAGCCTTGTTTTGATTACAGCTAGAGCCTTTAGTATGTCATGGAATATGTGTTTCTTGGAAGGAGCTTGGCCGTCTTTATATATTATGGCCTGTTTCAGTTCCATCACAGAAAATGTAGTCCTGAACTGACTTGAGGTTCGATGGTGTTGTCCTCGGTGCTGTACTGTGGTAACAGAGTAGTAACAACTTTGAGTCTGTATATTTGGTCCAATGTAAAGATGTATGTTGGAGGATTTTGACTGTGTTGTTCTGACTGACTGTCTCTCTAGGCGTGCTGACCAATGGCCGGGACTCTCAGAAGCAGACTGTCATGTCCCTCACCAACGCACAGTCACAGGCTCTGCTGCAACAGGTAAAACACACTCCCACGCATTACTCATATTCTTCTTATTATTATTATTTTTATTTTTACAAAAGCCAGAAATGCTAATTTGCATACTTTTAGTCTCTAATACTCTACAAGCCATCAGTCGGTTAGCTCCATAGCCAACATGATGCTCACACCAAGGCAAGATGGATAAGATCCCGTCCCCTTGGCTACTCAAGGGGTCCATTCATTGCGTCCAGCGTTGCCATGGTGACGCCTTTAGCCCCGCTACCCTGGCGCCAGCTTGGAACTAGCCGTTAAAATGGAAGTACAGCAGCCTGCTGCCTGGCATGCCTCCTCTCGCTGAAACAAAAAACCAGCACGCTGTCTGCTGCATGCTAATTAGCCCACTCCAACTGTCGCTTAGAAACAGGTGGGGGTGGATATGCAAATGTAGGGCAATTTACATGTGCCTCATAACCAGTCTTTGATTATAATACTCCCACCTCCTCTCTCGCTCTCTGCAGTCATATCCCCATAGGTTGCACTGGCTTTTTACAATTTAAAAGTAGTAGGGTTTTAGCCACAGATGACATCTCTGATACACACCTACACACCCCCTTTTATCTCTCTTACTCACACACTCTCTCCCTCAATCTCTTCTCTCTATCTGTCTCTCTCTCCCTCAATCTCTTCTCTCTCTCTCTCTCTGTGTGTTTGTTTGTGTAGTTGACCTTGTCTCCAGCGCAGCAGCAGCTGTTTCTCCAGCAGGCTCAGGCCCAGCTCCTTGCAGCAGCCGTTCAGCAGCACTCCGCCAGCCAGGCCCAGAACAGCAGCACCACGGGGGCCGCCATCTCTGCCTCCGCAGCCACCCCCATCACCACCCAACTCCCACTGTCCCAGCCTATACACATCACTCCTGTAAGAGATCTACTGTAGTGTTATATACTCACTCACACACAGTGACTCATACTTGTCTAACACTGGCTCTCTCTCTCTCTCTCTCTCAGCTCCAGCAGCAGGGCCTGCAGCAGTTTGTGTTGGTCCAGCCAGGTCATTCCATGGCCACCCAGCTACAGCCTCAGTTCTTCATCTCCCAGACTCCACAGGGACAGCCCAGTATGTTTCAGTATCATAGTAAGCTATACACCAGCACTGAAGAAGTTTCATGTTTCGGGACCTTTCACTAAACCGTCTCTCATTTGACAGATCTCCTGCAAGCCCAAAATCTTCTCACTCAACTACCTCAGAGCCAAGCCAACCTCCTACAGTCTCCAACTATCACAATCGCCCCACAGGTCAGGGGAAACGCACACACACACTTTTTCACAATAGCCGAATTGTTAGTGGCTGTGGGTTGTTTCAGGACAGGAACACAGACCATGCACATCTCTCTTATCTTCCTCCCTCTATCTTTCTCTCCTATCGCACACAGCCGGCCGCTCCCACGCGGACCATAACTGCCACCCCCGGCCAGCTCCTCATCCACAGCCAGACCCCGCCCCCTAAGGGTCTGGGCACGCCCACTCTGGAGGACGCCAATGATCTGGAGGAGCTGGAGATTTTCTCCAAGGCCTTCAAACAGAGGAGGATCAGACTGGGCTTCACACAGGTATGGCCCAGGGACTCAGGACTGGCTTCCGCTGTAATACGCTCATAATAGATTGGATTTTATTTTTTGTGTTTGTGATAAATTATTTAATCCAAAATTGATTTTTTCCCCTCATTATTTTACCATAGAAACAAGATATGAAAGAGTTCCATGGATTGCATTTATATTGTACTTTAGTTTTTTTCCCTAAATACTCAGTGCTTCAAACTACATTTTTAAGGAAGGGAACTCACCCTATATACTACCAACCTGGTTGATGTCAGTCTTACTTTGCCTGCGTCCTCTCCCCCTCTCTTCTCCCTCCAGGGTGACGTGGGGCTGGCCATGGGGAAGCTGTATGGTAATGACTTCAGCCAGACCACCATCTCCCGCTTTGAAGCACTCAACCTGAGCTTCAAGAACATGTGTAAGCTGAAACCGCTGCTGGAGAAGTGGCTCAACGACGCAGGTAGGTCCTCATAAGGGAGGTGTGCGTGTTTACATTATTTTTTTAATGCTGTCATTATGTACATTTTTATATTTGGATAGTGTATCTGAGAGTTTTTCTCCCTCTGTGTTTTCTGACCCACTCTCCTTGTCCCCCTGGCTGCAGAGAATGTGAGCTCAGAGTCCAGCCCCAGCCTCAGTCCCCTGGGCTCTGGTCACGGGTCACCCAGCCTGGCGTCTGACCTCAATAGCCGGCGCCGCAAGAAGAGGACCAGCATCGACACCAACATCCGTGTGGCCCTGGAGAAGAGCTTCCTCCAGGTAAGACCTGGTTCTAACAAAGAAGATTGTACCTGTTAAGACAAGATTTAGATGCCTTTTAGAAGAGCTCGACCCAAAGGGATGTCGGGATGTTTGACTGTACGCCGTGCATTTAGAAGTAGTCGGGGTGTCTACAGACCACTGCCAGCACTAGGTGTCTACTTTCCCTCACTGAGTCTGGTGCTCTTTGTCCCCTTGCAGCAAAACCAGAAGCCGTCGTCAGACGAGGTCTCCCTGATAGCAGACCAGCTGAACATGGAGAAGGAGGTGATCCGGGTGTGGTTCTGTAACCGCCGGCAGAAGGAGAAGAGGATCAACCCTCCCAGCAGCTCAGCTTTCCAGAAGTCCATCTTCTCGTCCCCTACTACTGCCAGCTTGGTGAACACTGTACCCCAGACCACTGTGACCGTCACCCCCTCTCTGCCTGTCACCAGCTTCAGCTTCACAGGTACGTGTGTATTTTTCTAGTCTTGGGTGTACTCGTCTAATCTTTGCCATTGATAGTTTCTGTGATGGCAAAGCCCAAAGAGGGCTTCACCGTCTAGTGGAAAGTGTGTCCTCTGTGCATCTCTATGGGTCCATATACGTGCAGGCTAACCACAACTGATAGCTGATGTTTGGCTTACATTATATATGGCTAATTAAGCAGCCCATATACTGTATAGCGCAGCGCTTGTAGACTGACACAGGAAGGCAGCACCACGGATGAAAGGAGAAACTAGTGATCAAAGCTGAGGTAGTAAGTAGAGCGAGCGGCATGCCTTGCTCTCTCTCACGGTCAAATTGAGCTTTTGAGATATTTTTCTTGAAAGTAACGCAAAGTAATATAAACCGTTACTTTTGTTAAATGTAATGAGTAATATTACTTTTTCAAGTAACTAATCCCAACACTGATGGGTAGTAGCAGTAGTATTGGGTAGTATTAGTTTATCCAGATTAAGATCATGGGAATTGCCAGGGACCTCACGATACCATATTATCACCATACTTAGGTGGCGATAGGATGTGTATTGCGTTTCTCAATGTATTGCGATTTGATACTGTGATTTTTATTGCGACTTCGATGTTCCAAACATATTGCTCACCATATGTCTGCTGCAGAGGAACGAGGGAGAGCCATGAGAAAACTGGTTTAGATCAGTCAGGGAAATAAAAGTGCTGAAAACAAATTGGCTTCCTATTTTAAAAGAAGATGGAGAACAAGCATTTTGCAACATCTGCTCAACATGTGTATGTGACAAACAAAATTTGATTTGAAGCTATGAAGGAAAAATAGTGCTGGTACAGCAAACTAGCGCAAAAAAATATATTGTCAAAACGATACGATATGCCGTCCAAAATAATATCCAGACTGTAACTATTGCTAGTTTTTTCCCCTCATCGCTGAAGGTGATGCAGACTTGTCTTTTGTCCTGTAGCTATTTGTTTGATGTTGATAGTATATTATTTATATGGTGTAATGTTGACCATCCTGTGTTCTAGACAGGACCCTGGCGTCAGCCACCGGCAACACAGCATCCGTCATCTCCAGCACCCCTACAGTCCCCTCTATGTCCCTCACACCCTCCTCCTCTGTGACAACCATGTCACAGCCAGCCGTTACCATGACGCAGGCGGGGCAGATGCTCTACAGCAACGGCGGGGGTCTGGCTGCAATGGCGGCTGCAGCGGCGGGAATCAGCCCGAGTCTCATGCCCTCATCGCAGTTCAACACAGGGTGAGGCTCACACAGCCACAAAGTGCTGTTTCCACTCAGTATCTAAGTGAAAAATATGTATTGTGTCCATTATCACATAAGTGACTCATTACTCCTCCAGGGGGGCCTTACTGAACCTAACCACTGCAGGTTTTGGAGGAGCGCTAGCCACCATCCAAGGTGTGTTGAGTGGCAAGTACACCCCGCTACTATGCACCTTTATATACATACTTAAATATGCATTTAATGTGTTCCTTTCTGGCTTGTTTAAAAGTCACTAGAGCTCTGAAATAGGGTTGTTTTGGTTACAAGAAGGGATGTGGAACCCTTGCTTTCTCTTGTCTTATCAGGGAGAAATGATCCCCAGCCACTATGCTAGTCTAACCTTCCCTCTTCCTCACAGCTCTGGCCTCCAGCGGGTCCTTCCCCATCACCACCCTGGACGGGAACGGGAACCTGCTATTCGCTAACACCAGCATGTCTGGCTCCGCCCCCAGCATGGTGAACACGCCCCTCTTCCTGAACCCCCAGAGCCTGTCCTTATTGGGTAGTAACCCTGTCAGCTTCATCCCCGCCAGTGCCCTCAGCCTGCAACTCACAGCTGGCACCAACACCATCACCACGGCAACCACACCAGTCAACACCATCGTCAGAGCATCTAAGGCCCAATGAATGAACTCGCGGGGCGGGTCGCTGCCCGTTTCTTCCTCTTCATTGGTCGTTAGTTAATCTTTGTTCTTTTTGCTACCACCAAAAAAGTTGTTGTTGGGAAAATATTCTTAAGATGTTTTCCTCCCTATCTCTGCCACAAGGGGTCCTAACGGTCCTTTCAAAGATTGATTGAGATTTGGCAATAGAATCTCTTTTGCCTCAGAACTGCTTCTAAAACCAAAAATGTGCGTTTGATTTTATTTTGCTGAGTATTGAATGAAACTGACATGGTTTAACATTCTAGAGAGATTTCATGATGATCTGTGTGTTAGGTTCTCTAATTTTAAGTTTTACTTGAGGGCGTTGTACAGGCCTTGACCGTTGACATCAGATTTACAACTAAAGATTACATTTCTATGCTTGTTTTTCATGTTACCTAAAATGTTCTTTGTGCGGTTAGTTGTGTGCTCTCTGATATTTGCCGTTTGTACATTTTTCAAAACTTTTATTAAAAGTTTTGTTGCTTTAACATGTTTTTCAACAAAGTTCCAACTCTTTAAAAATAATCACTAGACCGTGAGAGAGCCTGGATGCAGACTTGCTATGGAAGAGCTTTACTGCAGTCTCTGGGAAGAGTTAAAAACAGCGGACTTCAAGAGAACTTGGAATGTCCTTTATCCAACCAAATAATATTAGTGTACTAGACTTAGCTCTGTATTATCATCACACTAGTGTAATGTAGCATAGGGATTTATCTAATGGACCTCCAGAGCGGGAGAGATTAATGCAATATTTTGAAGGGGACTTTCCAAAGACTAACAAAGATGTTTCTCTCTGATATTCTCCTCCCTTATGCCGAGGTCTATAGAAGACAGAGGCAGGATACCAAAAAGAGCGGCTGGAGAAGGTAGGGTAAGGTGTCCAGTAGTATAGTGGGGTTGCATGGCCCATACTGAATCTCTGCCTTGGATTACATGAGCTCAAGAAGGTATTTACAAGAGTAATGATCTTGAAGTAATACTCAGGATAGCCATTTCCCAGTGAGTCACTGCATGTACAAGTTAAAGGAGATTGTCCAGGTCTGGCCTTCTCTGAGCTTATTCTTTCTCGTAAGACAAAATATGCTGCCACTAGAGCCCTGGGTACTGCAATCAGTACTGACTCAACATAATATATTGAAATACCTCAGCAGCAAGAAAACAATATATATATATAGTCAAGCAAAACTGAAACCATCAATTCTAAGAATGTAGAAATGTTTACCTGTTTTTTTTTGTAGCTTTGCTGTATGTTTGAAACGGTGACTACAGCAGAGAATCATATCTTGATACACAACATGAGCTGACTCCACATGCACTGTAACTGCAGTGTCCAGTACTACTGCTATTATTATGTAATATATTCACGGAAATGGTAGTTTATTCTTGTCTGATCCTACATACCAAAGCATTAGCGTTTTCATTTTGTAGCTGGTTTGATGGGTAGATCTTTTCTTGGTGGTGTTTGTTTGTTCTGGGGGTTTCCTGCAAAGCCTTATGGGAAATGTAGTTGTATCTCTGCTTGCTTGAGTCTTTTTGTTGTGGGTTTGCTCTGCTATATTGAGAAGTTTTTGAAATATGTATCCGAGGGCCATTTTTACTTTACGTCTAGCACTCGATATTCACATGCAAGTAATATATATACATGAAATATTCCTGTTTTCTATCTGAACTAGTAGGTTCCTGTAAGTGAATGTAGTGCATTATCTTTAACATCCTCTGTAGGATAGAAATGTTTAAGTGTGACTCTGGACCAAAGTAAACCACAGGGTGTGGACTGATCCGTTTCTGGCCTTTTTGTCTGTTGACTTGCAGTTTAATGATTTGATTTGACAATTTAAAATCCATGACATTTTTTTGACCCGGCAACAGATACACATACCAAACTGAGGATATAAACACAAAGTCCAAATGCTTGTTTCCATTATGGTCCTCTTGTAACTAAGGAAATGTACTGTGTTTTGTTTTTTACTTTTGTGTGTGTGCTGTTTTATCAAAAAAATGTAAAGCCAGAAGTTTTCACAAATGTGTACTTTTCATGCCTTTATGTTTACTTCACAAGGGAGAAAATGTTTAATTTTGTGGCCTTAATGGATGGGATATATGGTATCTGCAGACTACTACTTGTATGTTAATGCAGGTTAGAAAACAACCTGTTTGTAAAGCTTTACTGACATCCTGATGGTTCCAGTCTTGGGGAGGGACAGGCTGTCTAGTGCTGGGTTCATCTGGGACTGTTGGGCCTATTCAACACCAGGAGGCAGCATCTCAAAAGAAACCAAAGACATAACTCTCTACCACACACACTTAGATCAGTGGTGCTGCTTTACCTGAATGTTGTGCAGTTAGTCATCACATCTCTTACACATTGTCTTAGTTTTATTTGTACACCAAGTAATGCAGGGGTCGGCAACATACGGTCAGAGGAAAAAAACACCCCAGGAAACTTTTGAACGTCTAAAACTAGAAAGTATTTCAATTATAATGGACCTTTTACGTTTTAAAATAACTGCCCTTTTTCTGGCCCACAAATCGATCCCCAAAAAAGTGCGGCCCTCCACTGAATTTTGAAATCCCGATGTGGCCCTTGAGTCTAAATGATTGCCCACCCCTTAACATTTGTTTGTTTTGTTTCTACGTCAAGTAGAGGGCAGATATTTTCCTCCAGCTGTATTCCAAAGCAAAAATCCTGTTAAATGTTTCATCTACACAAATACCAAAGAATACTCTGGCCGGGATTCAATCCGATCGCGGGGTTATAGGCGTTGCGGCTTTTAAAGGCAATTTCTGATTGAGCTGAACATATGCAGCATTTATCGTGAATGGGACCTCTGCAAAAGCAGGGAACATTGCCTTTAAAATACGTAATACCTTTATAACCTAGGACCGGAATGAATCCCGGCCTCTGACGGTCTTTCCCACTCTTCACGCTCATCTTTCTACTCCCGTCCCTACAGCGTATTTATACTGTAATAGACCGATACAGAACCAAGCACTGGCATCCAAAGCGCAATGTATATTATGGTACATTTCAGGGAAGATATCGTCAAGCAGAAAATGTGTTTTGAAAAGAGCTTAATTGTTTTTTTTCTCATTCAGTATGGATGTCAATGCAGAATGAACTTACTGTTGGTAGATGGTCAAATGTAAGGTATTTTTGTATGTTTTAGGATTCAGTGCCTCGATTCACTGCCTGTGTATCGTGATTTAATACTTTTTTTTTTTTTACAAAAAAAAGAAAACGTGTAGGCTTGCATATCTTTTTCTAACACCCACACAAAGTTGGGTAGGTTACTTTCTAAATGTAATCCGTTACTAGTTATCTGAAATTGTAAACAGTTAACTAACTTTTAGATTACTCAGTAACAATCTGATTACTTTCCCCTTAAGAAGCATTAGAAGAAGACAAAAATGATCCATCAAACACATTTGTTGTGTCATAGTAGTCTCTGACTTGTGATCAGACTCGCTCAGGGGAAATAAACGTAAATGTCTTTCAATGCCTAATTTAATGTAATTGATAAAACAGAAAGGTGTCAATGTAAAATTTTGTTAACCAAGAAGTAATCTAGTTTTTCAAAAGTATCTAATCTGATTACAATATTTTTGCTGATAATTTAACGGATTACAGTTTTTTGTAATCGTTCTGTACACCACTCCAAATCTGGTCCCTACTTCCTCCTGTCTCGTTTAGTGAGGTAGCAGTTGTCACACTAACTCTAGGTGGTGACACCCATGGTTGTGGCAATGCAAGGTGTGATGTCACTGCTTGGCAGACTACATAGATGAACACACCCACTCAACAGTATACTAGCTTACTACTGCTATATCAACTACTATCACGCCACACTGTTGTCACAGGAACAACGTAGGGAGACTGTAGTCGTTTAACTATGTCCCTGTTTGTCTGCTGTATTTGGGGGATTACATTTTTTTTACTTACAAATGTATATGAAAAATCTCTTACTGTAACTTTGTTATAAACATCATTAAAAGTAGTAACATTGTTGCCATTGTGTCTCCTTTGCAGAAGAAGACTCAGTGGTAAAGGACAAACCTGATAATCAGATCTTTGTAATGAGATGCTTTATTATAGTGCTGAGGCACATTATTTCTTATAAACATGAGGGGAAAGGGAACACAATTACACTGTACACTGTATGCAAAATAACCTACATATTTATTCTTTAATTACATTACTCCAGGTATAAACTAGAGAAGCAGTAGCCAATGAGGAAGGGTCAGTAGGGTCGGTAGAATGAGTTTCAAGGTCAAAGGTTACAGACTGGAGCTAAAGTCATAAAATAGTGATAAAATATCAAGTTCATATATTAAGACAGTTATGAAATTGTTACTGGCGCAAAAGTCTCCAGATTTTCCAACAAAAGCTTGAAAGATAAAAAGGGAGTAACACAACTGCAAACATACTTTTTACAAAACAAGGACTGTTCTAGATATCAGAGGCTGATCCTCCATGATGTTTCTGTTAGCGAGGTGGAGGGAGAGGCTGATCCTCCATGATGTTTCTGTTAGCGAGGCGGAGGGAGAGGCTGCATCTGGAGAGAGTCATAGGTATCCTTGGTGGCGGCACTCAAACCCTGATAGAGAGATGGAGGGGGGGACACAGTCAACTAGGATTGATCCCAAATCTCTCACTAAACCCTTGCCTCATCCACTTTATTCCAAACCTCTCACTGCACACTTCCCTCTCATCTATTTCCCTACCACTGTCCCCTCAGAGAAAAACTAATAGTGAAACAAGGCCTGTTATGTTTGTGTATTCGGCCTTGTTAATTGGTTGGTTTCAGCGGAGGGGCGTGGTCAATAGGGAACATGCAAGTAAGCATTTCGTTGGACTGTGTGAACCATGTGTATCCTGTGCATCCGACAAATAATCTACACACCTGGTACACCTGGTCGTTCTTGTTCCTGCGGCGCTGCTTGTCCTTCACAGCGATCTCCCTGTACGTGTCGTCTGTTGGTTTTTTAAGGGACTGCGGAGGGAAACACTGTGTTATGAGAAACATATCTATTATAATATCTAAACTAACATGAAATTATACTGTATGTTGGGTAAAGAACTTACCGTGTAAGTGTCGTCATTATTCCTGCGATTCTGTGAATAATATAACAAGGTACACAGAATCAGGCTTTTGATGCATGATTGGGGTAATACGAATCTCATTCTGCTACACGAGATATAGATCCACACACACTTACATCGCGTGCCGTTGCACTCTCTGGATCCCTTCTGTTTACTCGTCCATAACCGCCCCCGTCCGTAGGTTTCAGATCCTAGAAAACACAGGGACAGTTCCAGGTTGATCAACACAACCCCCCCCCCCCCCCCCCCCCCCCCCAGCCCCAAACACACACGACTACTCACAGTGTAGATATCATCATCCTCCAATATCTTGGACTTGAAGAACTACAAGACAGAGAGATCAGCCAAATATGTTGAGACAATAACTGGTCCTAATAAAACTGGTACTTGTATATCCAATCAGAGGTTTATCTACATCTACCCATATACTTGTGTGTAAACTTGGACTCACTTTCTCTCTGAGCAACAGTCCAGTGATGATGAGACCGTAGAGCAGGAGGAAGCCGTCCAGAATGTAGCAGAGTTTAGGGTCGTACAGTGGGGTCATCGCCTCTGCAGGGGAGAGGTTGACATTAATGAGAACACACACACAAACACCCCCGGTAAAACCCACCCCTCACTGTTAGAACGATTATGTCAGGAAGGTGAATGGAAGTAGGTGTGTGTGCGAGTGAGTATGTGTCTATGTGCACTCACTTTCTCACACACACACACTCTTTCTCATGTACTGAACCGAAACAGTTTCAGAACTTTTTCACTTCTCTCTCTCTCTGTGCGTCTCAGGAAGACAGTCATATGACAGTCAGGCTCAGTGTGGTTGCTGTGACTCTAAGCCTTTTTGTGGTGGGGGTGAGTAGAGCTGTATCTAGCTCAGTGGTTTCCTCAGCTGCAACACGTTCTGAGTCTGAGGTGGTATAACTGCCTATGTGAGCCCCAGGTGTGTGTTTCTGTTACTTATATGGCATCAGCAAAGACCTATTTCCAACTTACTTTGTACCAGGACTGACTAAAGCTTAGAGACCAAATCAGCCACATCCAAACGATAGGTATCGGTCCATGGACTGTAAAATACACCCTCCCCCCTCCTTATCTGTCATTTCCACTAAGACATATCTGATCTAGAAACAGTTTGGCCTCCCTTCAAGAGAGAGACTGACAATAAGGATGCAGTCAGGATTACAGAAGCCAATGAAACCCTTAGGATGGCTGAGACACTGAGGTCAGG
The DNA here is from genome assembly GCF_016432855.1 of Salvelinus namaycush. Lineage (NCBI taxonomy): Eukaryota > Metazoa > Chordata > Actinopteri > Salmoniformes > Salmonidae > Salvelinus > Salvelinus namaycush. The sequence goes on along the minus strand of NC_052346.1, from coordinate 18,840,924 downwards.
CCTTAGGTTGACTGAAACACTGTGGTCAGGCCTTAGGTTGGCTGAGACATTGAAACACTGTGGCCAGACCTTAGGATGGCTGAGACACTGAAACACTGTGGTCAGGCCTTAGGTTGGCTGAGACACTGTGGTCAGGCCTTAGGTTGGCTGAGACACTGTGGTCAGGCCTTAGGTTGGCTGAGACACTGTGGTCAGGCCTTAGGTTGGCTGAGACACTGAAACACTGTGGTCAGGCCTTAGGATGGCTGAGACACTGAAACACTGTGGTCAGGCCGTAGGTTGGCTGAGACACTGAAACACTGTGGTCAGGCCTTAGGATGGCTGAGACACTGAAACACTGTGGTCAGGCCTTAGGATGGCTGAGACACTGAAACACTGTGGTCAGGCCTTATGTTGGCTAAGACACTGAAACACTGTGGTCAGCCCTTAGGTTGGCTGAGACACTGAAACACTGTGGTCAGGCATTAGGATGGCTGAGACACTGAAACCCTGTGGTCAGGCTTTAGGTTGACTGAGACACTGAAACACTGTGGTCAGGCCTTAGGATGGCTGAGACACTGAAACACTGTGGTCAGGCCTTAGGATGGCTGAGACACTGAAACACTGTGGTCAGGCCTTAGGATGGCTGAGACACTGAAACACTGTGGTCGGGCCTTAGGTTGGCTGAGACACTGAAACACTGTGGTCGGGCTTTAGGTTGACTGAGACACTGAAACACTGTGGTCAGGCCGTAGGCTGGCTGAGACACTGAAACACTGTGGTCAGGCCGTAGGCTGGCTGAGACACTGAAACACTGTGGTCAGGCCTTAGGTTGACTGAAACACTGTGGTCAGGCCTTAGGTTGACTGAAACACTGTGGTCAGGCCTTAGGTTGACTGAAACACTGTGGTCAGGCCTTAGGTTGACTGAAACACTGTGGTCAGGCCTTAGGTTGGCTGAGACACTGTGGTCAGGCCTTAGGTTGGCTGAAACACAGGCCTTAGGCCTTAGGTTGGCCTTAGGTTGGCTGTGGTCAGGCCGTAGGTTGGCTGAGACACTGAAACACTGTGGTCAGGCCTTAGGATGGCTGAAACACTAAAACACTGTGGTCAGGCCTTAGGATGGCTGAGACACTGAAACACTGGTCAGGTCGTAGGTTGGCTGAGACACTGAAACACTGTGGTCAGGCCGTAGGTTGGCTGAGACACTGAAACACTGTGGTCAGGCCTTAGGATGGCTGAGACACTGAAACACTGTGGTCAGGCTTTAGGTTGACAGACACTGAAACACTGTGGTCAGGCCTTAGGTTGGCTGAGACACTGAAACACTGTGGTCAGGCATTAGGATGGCTGAGACACTGAAACCCTGTGGTCAGGCTTTAGGTTGACAGACACTGAAACACTGTGGTCAGGCTTTAGGTTGACAGACACTGAAACCCTGTGGTCAGGCCTTAGGTTGACAGACACTGAAACACTGTGGTCAGGCCGTAGGTTGGCTGAGACACTGAAACACTGTGGTCAGGCCTTAGGTTGACTGAAACACTGTGGTCAGGCCTTAGGATGGCTGAGACACTGAAAAACTGTGGTCAGGCCTTAGGATGGCTGAAACACTGTGGTCAGGCCTTAGGATGGCTGAGACACTGAAACACTGTGGTCAGTAAGCTCTTAAGAAGTATATACAGTATACACTGAGTATACCAAACATTAGGAACACCTGGCCTTGAACTGAGTTTACCTGTATGTGGTGCTGCTCCATCTGTTCTCTCCATTTCAGAGGGACAATAGGAGGAGACCTTCAGCATGGTGAATATAGAGGCAAGTGTGTGTGTGTGTGTGTGTGCTTCCATATACATAAAAGTTCACAATTCTCCTTTTTTCCTGATCTGTGTGTCTGGATGATCATGTGACCTCCAGGTAACTGTCTGCATGCACAGAGCCCTTGCTGTTTAGTAATAATACATGTATTTGTAGATGTGGAGATGCATATTTTCTACTGCAATCTGCTGTCTGCTTGCACCTGCAGTGAATGAGAGAGCAGGCTGTGCAGTAGTCTATATGTGTCAGTCAGTGAATGAGAGAGGAGGCTGTGCAGTAGTCTACATGTGCCAGTCAGTGAATGAGAGAGGAGGCTGTGCAGTAGTCTATATGTGCCAGTCAGTGAAAGAGAGAGGAGACTGTGCAGTAGTCTATATGTGCCAGTCAGTGAATGAGAGAGGAGGCTGTGCAGTAGTCTATATGTGCCAGTCAGTGAAAGAGAGAGGAGACTGTGCAGTAGTCTACATGTGCCAGTCAGTGAATGAGAGAGGAGGCTGTGCAGTAGTCTATATGTGTAAGTCAGTGAATGAGAGAGGAGGCTGTGCAGTAGTCTATATGTGTAAGTCAGTGAATGAGAGAGGAGGCTGTGCAGTAGTCTACATGTGTCAGTCAGTGAATGAGAGGAGGCTGTGCAGTAGTCTACATGTGCCAGTCAGTGAATGAGAGAGAAGGCTGTGCAGTAGTCTATATGTGCCAGTCAGTGAATGAGAGAGGAGGCTGTGCAGTAGTCTATATGTGCCAGTCAGTGAATGAGAGAGGAGGCTGTGCAGTAGTCTATATGTGCCAGTCAGTGAATGAGAGAGGAGGCTGTGCAGTAGTCTACATGTGCCAGTCAGTGAATGAGAGAGAAGGCTGTGCAGTAGTCTATATGTGCCAGTCAGTGAATGAGAGAGGAGGCTGTGCAGTAGTCTATATGTGTCAGTCAGTGAAAGAGAGAGGAGACTGTGCAGTAGTCTACATGTGTCAGTCAGTGAAAGAGAGAGGAGGCTGTGCAGTAGTCTACATGTGTCAGTCAGTGAATGAGAGAGGAGGCTGTGCAGTAGTCTACATGTGCCAGTCAGTGAATGAGAGAGGAGGCTGTGCAGTAGTCTACATGTGCCAGTCAGTGAATGAGAGAGGAGGCTGTGCAGTAGTCTACATGTGTCAGTCAGTGAATGAGAGAGGAGGCTGTGCAGTAGTCTATATGTGCCAGTCAGTGAATGAGAGAGGAGGCTGTGCAGTAGTCTATATGTGCCAGTCAGTGAATGAGAGAGGAGGCTGTGCAGTAGTCTACATGTGTCAGTCAGTGAATGAGAGAGGAGGCTGTGCAGTAGTCTATATGTGCCAGTCAGTGAATGAGAGAGGAGGCTGTGCAGTAGTCTATATGTGCCAGTCAGTGAATGAGAGAGGAGGCTGTGCAGTAGTCTATATGTGCCAGTCAGTGAATGAGAGAGGAGCCTGTGCAGTAGTCTACATGTGCCAGTCAGTGAATGAGAGAGGAGGCTGTGCAGTAGTCTATATGTGTCAGTCAGTGAATGAGAGAGGAGGCTGTGCAGTAGTCTATATGTGTCAGTCAGTGAATGAGAGAGGAGGCTGTGCAGTAGTCTATATGTGTCAGTCAGTGAATGAGAGAGGAGGCTGTGCAGTAGTCTACATGCCAGTCAGTGAATGAGAGAGGAGGCTGTGCAGTAGTCTATATGTGTCAGTCAGTGAATGAGAGAGGAGGCTGTGAGAGGAGGCTGTGCAGTAGTCTATATGTGTCAGTCAGTGAATGAGAGAGGAGGCTGTGCAGTAGTCTACATGTGCCAGTCAGTGAATGAGAGAGGAGGCTGTGCAGTAGTCTATATGTGCCAGTCAGTGAAAGAGAGAGGAGACTGTGCAGTAGTCTACATGTGCCAGTCAGTGAATGAGAGAGGAGGCTGTGCAGTAGTCTATATGTGTAAGTCAGTGAATGAGAGAGGAGGCTGTGCAGTAGTCTATATGTGTCAGTCAGTGAAAGAGAGAGGAGGCTGTGCAGTAGTCTACATGTGTCAGTCAGTGAATGAGAGGAGGCTGTGCAGTAGTCTACATGTGCCAGTCAGTGAATGAGAGAGAAGGCTGTGCAGTAGTCTACATGTGCCAGTCAGTGAATGAGAGAGGAGGCTGTGCAGTAGTCTATATGTGCCAGTCAGTGAATGAGAGAGGAGACTGTGCAGTAGTCTATATGTGTCAGTCAGTGAAAGAGAGAGGAGACTGTGCAGTAGTCTACATGTGTCAGTCAGTGAAAGAGAGAGGAGGCTGTGCAGTAGTCTACATGTGCCAGTCAGTGAATGAGAGAGAAGGCTGTGCAGTAGTCTACATGTGCCAGTCAGTGAATGAGAGAGAAGGCTGTGCAGTAGTCTACATGTGCCAGTCAGTGAATGAGAGAGGAGGCTGTCCAGTAGTCTATATGTGCCAGTCAGTGAATGAGAGAGCAGGCTGTGCAGTAGTCTACATGTGCCAGTCAGTGAATGAGAGAGGAGGCTGTGCAGTAGTCTATATGTGCCAGTCAGTGAATGAGAGAGGAGGCTGTGCAGTAGTCTATATGTGCCAGTCAGTGAATGAGAGAGGAGGCTGTGCAGTAGTCTATATGTGCCAGTCAGTGAATGAGAGAGGAGGCTGTGCAGTAGTCTATATGTGTCAGTCAGTGAAAGAGAGGAGGCTGTGCAGAAGTCTATATGTGTCCGTCAGTGAATGAGAGAGGAGGCTGTGCAGTAGTCTATATGTGTCAGTCAGTGAATGAGAGAGAAGGCTGTGCAGTAGTCTATATGTGCCAGTCAGTGAATGAGAGAGGAGGCTGTGCAGTAGTCTATATGTGTCAGTCAGTGAATGAGAGAGGAGGCTGTGCAGTAGTCTATATGTGCCAGTCAGTGAATGAGAGGAGGCTGTGCAGTAGTCTATATGTGCCAGTCAGTGAATGAGAGAGGAGGCTGTGCAGTAGTCTATATGTGTCAGTCAGTGAATGAGAGAGGAGGCTGTGCAGTAGTCTATATGTGTCAGTCAGTGAATGAGAGAGGAGGCTGTCCAGTAGTCTATATGTGCCAGTCAGTGAATGAGAGAGCAGGCTGTGCAGTAGTCTACATGTGCCAGTCAGTGAATGAGAGAGGAGGCTGTGCAGTAGTCTATATGTGCCAGTCAGTGAATGAGAGAGGAGGCTGTGCAGTAGTCTATATGTGCCAGTCAGTGAATGAGAGAGGAGGCTGTGCAGTAGTCTATATGTGCCAGTCAGTGAATGAGAGAGGAGGCTGTGCAGTAGTCTATATGTGTCAGTCAGTGAAAGAGAGGAGGCTGTGCAGAAGTCTATATGTGTCCGTCAGTGAATGAGAGAGGAGGCTGTGCAGTAGTCTATATGTGTAAGTCAGTGAATGAGAGGAGGCTGTGCAGTAGTCTATATGTGCCAGTCAGTGAATGAGAGAGGAGGCTGTGCAGTAGTCTATATGTGCCAGTCAGTGAATGAGAGAGGGAGGATATGTGGTCTGCATTAGCAGCATTGTACCACCAGGGTTGTTCAACCAGCCTAAAAGAAAATCGTCCTTCGCCTCATGTCACCTGCACTAAAAGCCATGGCAGAACACAGCATGTGACTCATAGAAGACAGAGTCAGGGCTCCAGTAGCAGACTGGTGCTGGGTCGTATTCATTAGGTACCTGGACGGAAGAAAACGGACTGAAACAGGGAGGGGCCACCTGATATTGTCCAATAATAAACATTTGCTTTAGTTCCCTGTTGCAAAATGTTTTGCTAAGGTGTGCGCTAATGAAGACGACCCTGTTAGGATCCTGTAAGAGGGGCCTCATCGAAACACTACAACAGGAAATGCTTTCTTAGTCTAATCAAGTAATAATGTAGTCATTTGGTGAATGCGTTTATCCAAGGAGACTAAAAGTTACACTCAATTCAAAATGTTTGCAGCTTGATGATTGAGTTCAGAATTGAACATTCTGCTTGTTTTCCTTGCCTTTCAGAATCCAAATAATTTATTTAATTAATTGTGCAAATAATAAAACCTATGGCAACAGCTATAGAATACAACTAGATTGTATGGTAATTTGTGAATTGTTTCATTGAGGCCTGCTCTGTCTAAAGACTACAGCAACACAATGTCAAACTTATTTCCATTTCAAATGCATTTCCTTCATCCTCCCTGACCCTTTGTCTGTTCTGTCGTTTATCCTCAGAAAGTGGGACGGAGGCAGAGCTGTTGAAAGTGTGACGGAGGCAGAGCTGTTGAAAGTGTGACGGAGGCAGAGCTGTTGAAAGTGTGACGGAGGCAGAGCTGTTGAAAGTGTGACGGAGGCAGAGCTGTTGAAAGTGTGACGGAGGCAGAGCTGTTGAAAGTGTGACGGAGGCAGAGCTATTGAAAGTGTGACGGAGGCAGAGCTGTTGAAAGTGTGACGGAGGCAGAGCTGTTGAAAGTGTGACGGCGGCAGAGCTGTTGAAAGTGTGACGGCGGCAGAGCTGTTGAAAGTGTGACGGAGGCAGAGCTGTTGAAAGTGTGACGGAGGCAGAGCTGTTGAAAGTGTGACGGAGGCAGAGCTGTTGAAAGTGTGACGGAGGCAGAGCTGTTGAAAGTGTGACGGAGGCAGAGCTGTTGAAAGTGTGACGGAGGCAGAGCTGTTGAAAGTGTGACGGAGGCAGAGCTGTTGAAAGTGTGACGGAGGCAGAGCTGTTGAAAGTGTGACGGAGGCAGAGCTGTTGAAAGTGTGACGGAGGCAGAGCTGTTGAAAGTGTGACGAGGCAGAGCTATTGAAAGTGTGACGAGGCAGAGCTATTGAAAGTGTGACGAGGCAGAGCTATTGAAAGTGTGACGAGGCAGAGCTATTGAAAGTGTGAGGAGGCAGAGCTATTGAAAGTGTGACGGAGGCAGAGCTATTGAAAGTGTGACGAGGAAGAGCTATTGAAAGTGTGACGAGGAAGAGCTATTGAAAGTGTGACGAGGAAGAGCTATTGAAAGTGTGACGAGGAAGAGCTATTGAAAGTGTGACGGCGGCAGAGCTGTTGAACGTGTGGAATCAGAAGCATAAAGTTGCACCCTGACCCTTAAAACAAAGTCCTACAGGTCCTGTGTGGGATTGTTCCTGCAGTCTTATGTCAACATAATATACACTGAGTGTACAAAATATTAGGAACACCTTCCCAATATTGAGTTGCACCACCTTTTGCTCTCAGAACAGCATCAAATCGTTGGGGCATGTCGAAAGCGTTCCACAGGGGTGCTGGCCCATGTTGACTCCATTGTTGATACACACAGTAAACTGTTGAGCATGAAAAACCCAGCAGCGTTGAAGTTCTTGACACAAACTGGTACGCCTGGCACCTACTACCATACTCTGTTCAAAGTCACTTAAATCTTTTGTCTTGCCCATTCACCCTCTGAATGGCACACAAACACAATCCATGTCTCAATTGTCTCAAGGCTTAAAAATCCTCCTTTAACCGGTCTCCTCCCCTTCATCTACACTGATTGAAGTGGATTTAACAAGAAACATCAATAAGGGATCACAGCTTCACCTGGTCAGTCTGTCATGGAAAGAGCAGGTGTTCCTAATGTTTTGTACACTCAGTGTAACCGGTAGAGACTAAAGCACTCTGCACAGTGTTGCACACCGCATCAACTGTATTCACACTTTTTTGTATAATGTATGTAAACTTTGGCTTCAATCAGATCAAGGGTTAACCGGCGATAGCAGACACCCGCATAGCGGATATTTTGCCGTTGTCGAAGGAGGTGGAACTGCGTTGGCGCCAACAAATCGGCGAGCAGCTGCTCGTGCGATCATTGTCACGAAGCCACACTGTCCCACTCGCGTTACAAGTTCAGAAGGAGAAAGGCTGTATAGAAATAATGACGTTCACATTGAAAACCATTCAGCCAAATAGTTTCTATCATCATAATGGAGGTGTAGATTACATCTCATATTCCACTGTTCTGACTTACAAACAAGGCTGCATGGGATTTCTGTTCATGCCACTCCGTGCAGCCAATGGCAATGTCCGCTTTAGGTATAATGCCAGGAGCCGCTTGTGGATTTGACAGCTCCTAACGCAGTTCCACGTCTGACACAGCAGAAACAACTGCTATGCGGATGTTGGATAAAGTGGATCTGATTGAATAGAGACATTTGTGTAAATTCTGTTTCTTTCACTATATTGTTAATTGCTAGCAGCACCAAGTCATATTCTGGGCATGTGTAGGAATAAAAGTTGATTCTGATGTTTAACGACAGATGGCCTACAGTTTACTGAGCGGAATTGGACCTTGAGTGAGTGATTGAGATGAACAGTCTTTGTTCTGTGTTTGTAGCATCTTTTAATGTGTACAAACAACATTTACAATGAGGTCATTCAGTCAACAATTGATTTGTTTTCAATAACTTTTTGTCTTTTGACCTAGGAGGGAAACGTTTCTACTATCACTAGCACTGCCATGATCGTGGCTGTGGTCGCCTGACAGACAGTCTCTCCCTTCCCACCACAGGTAAACCCTAGTGTGGTTAAAGCCTCCTCAGGGGCATCTGCAGAAAGGGCCAAACACATGTGACAGGAACAGCAATACTTTGTCTCCACTTCAAAGTACTTGCTCCAGATAGTTCATCATTTGACGTAAATAAAAATAGATCTGTGTTCTTCATCACTTCATATTCAAATGTGATGCTTTATAGCACCATATTGTGCAATACTTCCATTGTGCAACACATTTACATGTGAACAAGCTCTAGTGAAGGTTAACCCTGATTACATGTTGTGCACGTTAAGTTAGGGTCAACTACACCCACACTCCAAACTGAATTACAGGGCTATGGAGAAACCACATGTCCTGTAAGAGGCCTACTGACAGGAAATTAAATGTAATGTGATTAACCCCCGCACCATGAAACGTGAGGTATGATTACGGTCAAGTCCGAGATCGCAGATCGCTAGATTATCATGAAGTGATATTATCTGACACAGGAAGCGTTGAGTGTGAAGCTGTCAGTGAGAGGCTGGGGGGGCATGGATAGAGGTGGTGAGGGGCGGGTGTATCAGACCTGACATGATGAGCTCCACAGGTTGTTTCCGAATAACTATTTTTAAGAAACAGCTGCATAGCTACAAGAACATAGCTCTCTCTCTCTGCATTGCGGTCAGAGTTCGTGTCTCAAACCCTGAGAACGCTACAGAGTCCAGTTGTATAATATATTGCACAATTTTGAGTGTGTGAATGTATGCATGTGAATTTGCAAGAAAAAATATATTTTAAACAGAAATATTGGAATTTGTCTACGTTGTGTGGGAACCTAGCCTGTTTTTCACTGAGTATGTGAATCCAACATTGATTATTACAGCAAGGGGAGAGTTCATTTTGAAATAGCCCACCCCTAAAACGAGGATTGTGTGTTTGATTGAATAGTAGCCTCAGTCTAGTCCATCTCAGGCCTGACCAGTGCAGTGGCCACAGGTAAACGGCGACAATTTGAATGTAAAGGTCAAAGGTTACAAGCTTTTTAATTGTTGTTAAAGAGTTTGCTGCTGAGGTCTTTTATTGCTAACTTTAGCGTCATGTACTGTCAGTGACCGTGTTGATGGAACATACCATCTATCTACTGGTCTCCTAAAAGGAAACTGACTGAAATCTTTGTTTTGATAGATTATTTTGCAGTGTGGTGACATCAACATCTGTCATTTCTCGGTAGAAGTTTGTTGGAAAGAGAGAAACAAGTAGGTGTTTTAAAATCCTTGCTTAAAAAGTGACACTCAGCAACTTTGATGTACTGTCATTGAGTGATGTGATTTCACCCACGGAAAACTCCGTTTGAAGACGTGAATACATTTCCATTCAGCTTTTGCCTCTGAAGACAGACTGTTTATGTTTCAATTGCACAATCAGATGATTTGAGTAGTAAAAAAACATGTTTTTTTATTTTTCAGAGATTGTTGATCAGTCTTTAGAGCCTGTTGAGCAATGACAGCATAGTTTAGTTTAACACGCAGGCCGAAATTAAGGGTGCAATTTAGCTGGATGAACTGCATTAAAACATTTTGAATAGACTATTGCATTTTTGAAATAAAAATTCTGCAAATCAACACATTAGTAATTTTACATAAACTGCATCTTAAACCCCAAAAGTTGCTCACTGTGATGAAATAAATATCACTACATGTCATTTCAGATTTTATGGACCTGCCTTTGTCATTGGGATTTAATTAGTTAATAGTGTAACTGGTAGTATCAACTTTCAAACTCTAGTGTTGTTCAGAGCGGAAACAGAAGGCCCTCCTACATAGTTCTCTGTCTCAGTGGGATATGAGTGAGAGAGAACCCCAATCCTGTCATGGTTACAGTAATGTATCTCACACCAAACACTTGGTGTTCTATGATGGGTACAAAAACAAAGCTTCCCCAAAATGACACAGCCAACTGGCAGAAAGGAGCGAACCGCTAACTGAAAATTAAATGGAGAAGTTGATATACATTGATTGTTTCTCTAATGCAAACACAATGAGCAAATCGTAAAGTGTAGAAGCTATTGACAACACTGACACTTTCTCTAATAAGCATGTAAGAGGACTTGTCCAGTATATCGTAATCTATACATCTTTACCGTCCGAATAGGACACTTGTATACTGTCCAAAAGAACCCACCATTATTTAAACGCATAGTACAGTAACCATAAAACTTTCCCAGCATTTTAAATTGCTTATCTAAATAAAGAGTTGACCATTGACCGTCATTCACACGCATACCAACGCACACGCACTCTACACACACGTACATTGTAATATTGTTGTATGGTGGTATTATATATTTTGTTTTGTAGATATGTAGTGGTGTAATAATGATATATGATATACTGTTTTATCTTTTGTTTAATGTGTGATGTAAGTGCCTTAATGTGTTTGGACCCCAGGAAGAGTAGCTAATGGCAGCAGCTAATGGGGGATCTCTAATAAATACAAGTTGGTTGACAACGGGGCCCGAGCGCTCACACGAACAGTCACACATACTGTAGACTAGCCTACGTCGCCGACACTGACTCTGCAAAATCAGAAAGTTACAATTATGAAATATATATTTTTAAATGAAGTAATCATTAGCAATTTAGTTGTTAGCGTGAACCAATCCAAAATATGTTTCTGCATGAGATATTCTTCAAGGGACCCCTCATTCTGTCTTTGAGAGAGAAAAAAAAGTAGAAAGTCAAATTATGATGCTCTCTCTCCTCCTTTTCTAAACCTTACCATAACCTTTATTTCACTGGTTGTGTTCTAGGATTACATGACCCTTTCTGGTAGAACATTACGGCACAGAGCTAAGTGATAATGACAAGGTAATGGTAAGGTATATAGCTACTCACAATGAAAACAGTATTTGTCCAGATAGACTATCCCTAATTTCAATATAATAATATTATTGATTGAGAGTAATGCACCACATACTTTGCACCATATTATAAACTAGGTGGTTCGAGCCCTGAATAAGGATTGGCTGAAAGCCGTGGTATTTGAGACCGTATACCACGGGTATGACAAAACATTTATTTTGACTGTTCTAATTACATGTCTAACCAGTTTATACCAGCAATAAGGTACCTCAGGGGTTTGTGGAATATGGCCAATATACCACGGATAAGGGCTTTATCCAGGCACTCCGCGTTGCGTCGTGCATTTGAACAACACTTAGCCGTGGTATATTGGCCATACACTACACCCTCTTCGGGCCTTATTGCTTAAATATAACAATACAACAACCATACCGTAACTTACACTGACAGTGAGGGTTTGAGAATTACTTTTGGAACAGGAAACAAGAATATGATAATTTTACTGGAATTAACAAATCTAGGTAGATGTTTTAAATTGGCGTGTTTCCAAAAAAATATTCAATCTGTCCCCTTTGATGAGAGAACACAACAATCAGAGTGGAAGGAGACAGCAGACACCTCTGTATTCTCCACATGATCAAAACCCAACAAAGTCAGAGTCGGGTCTCTGTCCATCTGTTCACTTGTGTACAATACAGATAACACACACTTCACAGTAACGTAACCTTTGAAAGCCAACCCAAACCAACGTGAGGGCATTGACACGATGGAGAGAGTAGTAAATGTAGTGCAAAAAAGTCCCTTCATTCAGGGCCAAGAAGTTAAATATGGGTCAAGTTATTATTTCCTCTAACAATATGCCCTGGTTCTAAACACCTGTGTGTGAGAATCTGGAACTCTTGTCTTTATTAAACCCTCTATATGACTACAGCGCTGTGTTTTGCTCTCCCTCGTTTGTCTTTTCCTGCTTCATCAAAGATGGCCGACTCTTGTTGAGAAACGGAGGACACCACCGTGAGTGAGCTGTGTTTTACCCAGCGGGATTCAAAGCACCATGCAGGCATCATAGGTAGTACGACTCCATTTGAGTGGGTGCCTGTACAGCTATATAGTGGTCTATAATGAGTAAACTAGACTTTCAGCTAAATACTACAGAGTTACACCAGCTCTTTGATGATACCAGGTTGTTGGAGGCTTCGGATGGTTGAGCAACGATTGACTGGGGTCAGGGATGAGCCCAGGTGCAAAGAGAAACAGTGTTTGAAGGGGTCTTACCAACATAGGGTAGTGCAGTAGACAGGACCAGCAGGCCTCCCGTCCACTTCCGAGGGTCCATCGCTCCTCTCTGGATGGGTGCGGTCAAGCCCCTTCTCTTAGAAACCGTCCCACACTCCTCTCTGCTGTCCTCTCTTCTGTCTTCCTGGGCCTTGGGGGATGATGGCCCTCCAAAACTGGGTATTGTGGGCAACCTCTCGTTCTCCTGTCTCTCTCTGTGTTGGGGTGGTGTTGTCCTCCTACAGCAGCTGCTTGAGGCTGAGTGATGCCTCGACTCGCTGGCGGCTCCTCGCCTTAGCGTACAGGAAGTGGCTTAGTGTTGCTCCACCTGGTTACACAAGACAGACACACAAGCCTCTCTCAGCCTGGCCTACACTTCCCTTATCCTCATTTCTAAAGACATAGCTCCTTCTCATTACTCAGAGGAGGCACTTCCTGTCAATGTTGAGAGGAATATGTTTTTGACTGAAGAGCTGTGTGTTATACAATTGTATTGGACTCATCTACTTAGTAGCCCAGTGACTGAAGAGCTGTGTGCTATTAGTTCTATTGGAATCATCTACCTAATAGCCCAGTGTGACCAGTCATGCTTACTTGCATCCTACATGGGAAAACCAACCTGATTATTTAATAAGATAAATATTACATTTAACAAGAACAAAGGAAAGTACTGTACATACAAAATATAGCTTTATTTATACAAATCATCCATCATTTTGTTTACAAAAAGATGTATCGTGTCAGCATCAAAACCTCAATCCGTTTGTTTTACAGGTGGTGATCAGAAAATGTTATGAAGCCATTGCAGACACTGATGTTTTTTTTAGAATAGAGTAGCATATATATATATAAAATACTTATTTTACGTAGAAAATATACAAAGAATATATTTAAATTCCAGCAAAAATCAGAAGTGAAGTTGTAAAACTGAATACATTTTGTTTTAAATGCATGTCATATTTAGTTATATTTTGGCATGAAATTGAATTTAAATGAATTAGACCCAAACTGATTAAATGAAGACTAGACTAAAAATGGTTTACTAGTAAAATGAGAAATGGATTTGTAGATGACAAGTGCAATGCTTCATAATCAACACATACCACTAACTATAACACACAATTTAATTCAACAAGAGCGTGCGTCATGTTTTTCCTTTGCTTTGAAGAAATGGTTCACCCAAATGACAACTTATTCTAATTTGATGGATAGCTACATTAAAATGTATTCTATGGCGCTAGCGTCTGCCACCCAGAATGTGGGTTTGTTTACCTTGCCACAGCTTATTGGTGGCATTGTCCAAAAGCAATAGAGTGGTGGTACTCTTGTTGGCATACCCCAAATGGCATTACAAAAACAATCACCTCCATACTACAACAACATATGTCATTTGGTCAAACTACCCTTCAAGCCAGTTGCTTCTGTCTGTACCAAGCCTCACACTTCCCCCTCTTGTGGTAAAAATACAACACTGCATATGACTGCTCACATGGGAAAGATGCCATCAATTCTTTCTTAGAACTACAAAAGCCAAATGAACTCCCTAACAACGAAGGCAGTCCTTCTTAAAATAATTATATTGCACAACAAGAGAGCTTCCTAAAGGGTATAACCTGCTCACTCATGCAATTACACACAGAGATCCATCCCTATAGCCATACATTTAAATTGGAAGCATATGAGAGAAACTCTGAATTCCAAACCATCCCCTTCCCCCACAGACACCCCAGTAGATATTACATTATTTGGAATTCAGCAAATGGCCATTATTGAGCAAATTTAGTTGGGGGGGTGGGGAACGGCTTCATTGTTCCAAATATTGGGTCCATCATCCCCTGCCCTCTAGATCACTATGAAACACTTAGGATTCCTCCACATCAAACTGACCGTGGTGTCCTCCTAAAAGAATCACAAGACAGAAGTACAACAGTCAGCTGTTCTGAAGCCACTGTAAACTAAAACAGTGACTCAGTACATTTTTGTCACATGCACTTAGTGCTATTCATTACTTTCATTCCTGACAATAAACCATATCAATGACACATTGATCAAACACCATGACATCTGACCAATCAGACTCTGTTTCAGAGGTGCACTCCACAAAAGTGCATCCTAAGATTATTTGCACCAGGCAGTGAAACCCCTAGTCACTGATCCAGTGTCAGAGGCTAGGGGTTGTTTCTGGACAGGGCCTCAGAGGCAAGAGAAAAGCATCAATAGCTACTCACTCAGTGGTGTCTCTTGTAGGGTGTAGCCTTGAAGGGTGTAGCCTTGAAGTAGTCTTCTGGGGTGACTGTCTTCACCCCTCCAAAGTAGTCCAGAACCCACACCTTGGTGATGTTCATCTTGGCAAAGAACCAGTTGTGGTCGGTGGGCCAGTCGACCATCTCAGGGTGGCGGCTGAACAGGGCTTTCTTGGCAAAGGTGGCCTCTGTACCGTTAATCTGTCAGAGACATACAGGTAAACAGAACAGTGAGGATTCATGAAGATAAACTCTGTGCAAGTGAGTGAGACTGATTGTGTGTGTATGTCATTAACCCTCACCTCCAGCACAGAGCCAGAGAAGATGATGTGGGCACAAAGGGGATCCTGAGGGTCGTATCCTTGGTTCTTACAGAAGTCTGTCTGGGCCAGGGACATGGACAAGGAAGCCTGGGGGTTCACCTGAAACACACAGTCAGTATCTCCTTACTCTTCAGCACATCCCTTTTGAATGGCATCACATATAGGCCTGTGTAGGTTATATATTAGAGAAAAAGGTTAAAAGTTTAGCCTATGGCTTTGCCCGCTTTAGGTATATGCCAGGAGCCACTTGTGGATTGGACAGCTCTAACACAGTTCAACATCTGACACGTCAAAACAACCGCTATGCGGATGTTGGCTAAAGCGGATCGGATTGAATTGAGCTCAAAGAGTGTGTCGTAAACTGGCATACATGGTGCTGGCTGGGTCAGACTAGGAGCTGTCAATTCATTGCCACCATCAACATAAGACTGAAATGTGACGTCATTACAAAAAATTGCTGTGTCACTCCCCAAAAGCAGCTGACTCATGATGGGCCAATGAGTTGCATAATTTAACAACATTCAGTCATGGCTCTAAATGGAAATGAAGTGTCATCTACAAATAGAACAATGACTTTTTCTTGCAGTAGACGACATAATGCAAATAATAACCTTATCTGTCATCGACTTTACGTCATTGTATTGTCTTGACATTGTTGGCAACAACAGTGATCCATACCTTTCCTACGTTGCCATTGACAGAAATATTGACAGAAATATTGTCCTACCCACCTTTAAATCCTGGACAGAGATCTCCATAGTGGTGAGGTACATGTAGGGCACCCCAGTCCCAGACCCAACTGGCCCGTCACTGGTAGAGAACGCATTGGAGAAGGGTTGTCCTTGCACTGGCTCATGGGTCGATATTGTGGCCATGGAAGCCCAGTTGCACTGGTTGGCGACGAATCTAGCCATCCTAGCGACTTCCTCGTGCGGAGGGATTCTGTAAAGTTCGCCGGGCATAGCGAAAAGCAGTAGAAGCCCTGCTGCCAGCAATGTGTTCATGTTGACTTCCATCTCCTCCATAAACCACTGAGGTATAAGAACGTCGTAAACACACGTATGCTGCGGTCACGTGATCAGGGGCGTGTGTCATGTGACTTTACAGCTGGGCGCGAGCGTAACTTTTTTTCTCAAATCCAGGCGCACTCAATTACCAGCAATTGTTCCCATTATAAAAAGTTGCTTTCTACGAAAACTGTAAGAATAGGGCGAGCGTGAAAGACCATTTCAACATAGTCAATATTTGGGGAGATTTGTATCCCTCCTGTTGGTGGTAAACCTGACCATGTAATACACCTGTGAATTACTTCAACAGCCCACAAACACTTTATACTCCGCTTCTCAGAATCCCCAAGATGGTTGGTTGTGGAAAGAAAGCTGTCACCAAAAAGAAGACCGACACGCCGCTCCGCTAGGTCGCCAGTTTATGTAGACCGATTTCGCCGGGAAACTGCGCAAACTGCTTCTGCACACGAGCGACAAGCTACATCGCTGCCATCTGTTCATAAATTCTCGAGCTGTCGGGTAATGCTGCCCATGACACAACTGGCGCATTGTTCCCCGTCACATCCAATTGGCTGTGAGGAGTTGAACACACAGCGGCGTTCACAATTCTGATGCGTGTGTGTTCTTCCAAACATCCAAGCCGTGCTGCTCCTCTAGAAGACTGACGAGGCGTCTAGAGATGACTGTATTGCCAAAGACATCAAGTGTCAATAGTTTTAAATGTACAATGTTTTTACTGCAAATGCACTTATTTTTGTGTTTCCTATAAGTATTGTACTAAGACCCTAGTTGGCCTACATTTGCCTCTTGTATGCAAGTGTTCTAGGGTTTTGATGTGGAAAACATTTCCTTTACAATTTCCAACTGGGTAAACTCCTAGACAGTTGAACCCCATCAATTGCTTTACATTTCTACAGGTCTTAGTTGACAACGCAGTCAACTGAACTGGTCCACTAAAAGCATTCAGTGACTACTTAATCTACACAACTTGATTTGGCTCAATGGTGGACCTCATACAATGGTCTCATTTCTAAAATGTCTTGCAGATACTTCTAGCCTAAGAGACTTAGTCATGCATGTGCACATTTTACATATGGATGGTCCTGGGAATTGAGCCCTCTACCCTGGCATTACAAGCCCCATGCTCTACAAATTGCTACACTGAACAAAAATGCAACATGTAAAGTGTTGGTCCCATGTTTCATGAGCTGAAATAAAAGATTCCATGAATGTTCCATACACACCAAGCTTTGTCATTTTCTGCACAGATTTGTTCATATCCTTGTTAATGAGCACTTCTCCTTTGCCAAAATTATCCATCCACTTGACAGGTGTGGCATATTAAGAAGCTGATTAAACAGCACAATCATTATACTGTTGCACCTTGTGCTGGGGACAAAGGGCCTCTCAAATGTGCAGTTTTGCCACAACACAATGCCACATCTCAAGTTTTGAGGGAGCGTGCAATTGGTATGCTGACTGCATGAATACTTTTTTTGTAATTTTGTAAACGCTCTTATCCAGAGAAACTTACAGGAACAATTAGGGTTATGTGCTTTGCACAAAGGCATATCGACAGAATTTTTTTTTTTTACCTAGTCGGTTTGGAGATTTGAACCAGCAACCTTTCAGTTACTAGCCCAACGCTCTTAACTGCTAGGCTACCTGCCAACAGAGCTGTTGCCAGATAATTAAATGTTCATTGCTCTACCATAAGCTGCCTCCAACATCATTTTAGAGAATTTTGCAGTACGTCCAACCAGCCTCAACACCAGACCACGTGTTTGATGTCGTTTGGGCAAGCGGTTTGCTGATGTCAACGTTGTGAACAGAGTGCCCCATGGTGGCGGTGGGGTTATGGTATGGGCAGGCATAAGCTACAGACAACCACAATTGGATTTTATTGATGGCAATTTGAATGCACAAAAATACCGTGATGAGATCCTGAGGCCCAATGTGAGGCCCATTTTTTTTAAGGTATCTGTGACCAACAGATGTATATCTGTACTCCCAGTCATGTAAAATCCAGAGATTAAGGCCTAATGAATTTATTTCAATTGACTGATTTCCTCATATGAACTGTAACTCAGTCAAATCAATTAAATTGTTGCATGTTGCATTTATAAACTCCGCAAAAAAAAACATCCCTTTTTCAGGACCCTGGGCCTGTTGCACAAAACTAGGATAAGGGATTAAGCCAGGATATCTTGGTGATCCTGGCTCAATTGATCCGTAATCCGGTTGCACTAAAGATGGATAGGGGGCAGGAGGATATGTTATGGTATAAATTACCATGGAGATTTATTCTGTGGAGCTAGCCTGCTCCAGACCAGGCTAAATTCCAGGATCTATTTAATCTCATCCCTAATGTCAGTCAGCAGTCACCACAAATGGAAACCAATAGTTATTTCACTGCTCACTATACATTGTTATCACATATAACTAGACCCACTGTCATTATTTAAACGTTTGTGATCATTAATTTCAATGATTTTGGATAAAAAATGATTTTTAGATGATGTTGCTATCATTAGATAATTTACAGTTTCCCATAGACTATAAGGCTATATATAAAATGATAGAATATTAGGGCCACAGAGGGGAAAAAAACACAAGTCATAATATTGTAACCAGTTGTTTTAAAGGAGGACAGTTGTTAAAATGACAGATGTGGGGCATTTCGTGAAATTGTACTTCAGTATGGTTTCATAAACAAAGACATGCTGATGTGCCAGAATATTAAGTATCACATTGTCATAAGTATCAAAACAATATGTAGCTTCTCTGCAGAAAGAACCAGCCTCATAAATTTATGACTTTATCCTTTTTCTTCAGTGTGGCCCTAGTACTCTGTCATATAAACAAATACACATTCCATATGAATATAAAAACAATGTGTAACATTATGTTCCTTTATTGAATAAGGACAAAACAAAGCAGGTAAACCATCAGCTCCTTTCGAAACTGAAGTCACAGTGACTCTACAAGATGGAAAGCACAGAATCCAAGCATATTATACAAAATGATACATACACATTCAAAGGTCTGTATATAACACACCCTGCATGTCTGCACACTAAAATAAATGCAGGACAAATCCATACACATCAACTGAACAGACAAATGAATGGATGCAGTAGCCTCCCTGCAGCCTTGTATTACACACAGTATACCGCACAAACATCATAAGAGGCCAAATTCGTAAAAAAACGAACCCAAAAAAAAACAAATTCCTCTGCCACCGCAGGACATATTTAACCAAAATTGAAAGCACACATACTAACTAAAATAATTCAACACATATTGGTCCCTCAGCAGCCGACCACTGTCGTCATCAGGGAAGATTGCCGGATTGTCCCAGTCCATGGCTGGTGGCACTCTGGGGGCCCTCTCCTTCCTCAGGCAGGCCACATTGTGGAGGACAGCACAAGCCACAGTAATATCACATGCCCTAACAGGGCTGACCCTTAATTTGTGAAGGCAGTGAAAGCGTGCCTTCAGGAGGCCAAAGGTCATTTCAACTATGGCCCTGGTCCTGGCATGGGCATGGTTGTAGGCCTGCTGTGCTTCCTGGGGGTCTGTGAAAGGTGTCAGGAGAAAAGGCTGGCAGCCATACCCCCTGTCTCCCAGCAACACACCAGAGAATTCACCTGTCAACACAAAATCTCATCATTACTACCTCAAACACAGTGATATTCTTGACACAGCCATGATGGTTATAAATAGGGGTTGTGTGGCTTACCTTGTGATAGGCACTGATAGATTTCAGAGGCCCGAAAGATTCTGGAGTCATGGACTGAGCCAGGCCATTTTGCCACAACATTGCTGATCACACAGTCAGCATTGCAGACCATCTGAAATCATAAGATGAGGAATATTACACCAATCAATGCACATCACTGGCAATGCAGAGTGTTCGTCAATGGACAATATCAAAAAGTTATGTTCACCTGAACATTAATGCTGTGAAAGGATTTCCTATTCACAAAATCGGCCTCATGGGCACCTGAGGGGGCTTTTATCCTTATGTGTGTGCAGTCCACTGCACCAATGACATTGGGGAAACCTGTCACACAAAGTAATGAGTATCCTACTATGTGTTAACAGTTGTCCTGTAATTTGTAGATCCTCTTACCTGCAATCCTATAGAACTCCTCTTTGATGTCACAGAGTCTTCTGTGGCCAGGGAAGGAGATGAAGACATCTGCTAATGCTTTGATAGCCAGACACACACTCCTTATTGTGCGGCAAATTGTGGCCTTGTTCAGCTGTTCTGCATCCCCCACTGAGTACAGGAAGGCTCCACTAGCAAAAAAGCGCAAGGCCACACAAACCATTTGCTCCACACTCAGTGCATGGCTCCGTGCAGTGCGGTGCATAATCCTGGGACCCAGTAGTCTGCATAGATACCTGATGCCATCTGCAGAAAACCTGTATCTTTCATATAGATGGTCATCAGGGAAGGCCAGTGGGTCCAACCGGTCCCTGAAGACCCTTTCTCGCCTGAAGGCTCTCCTCAGCACAAGTGCTTCTTCATCCACCACATCTCGCACGAATGGGCATGCCATTGTCAGAGCAGAAAGGAACACACAATTTTGGGCCTTCATATAGGCTAGTGGCCACACCTGGTGCTGGGGGGGTGGGCAAAAGAGGGCGATGCCTTATAACGATGACTTGGTTGTACTGATTGCTGGGAAAATAAAAAAAACCTTAGAAAGATGCCACCGTCCTGTGTGCTCACAATAAGAGCTCATATGTCATGGCTCACTTGACTTTACGAGAATATACCTAATTTTTATTTTGAGCTGTGTCATCTTCTTGGAGCTGGGGGAGGAAAGAAAAATAATGATTAATACATTTGTGTTACAGTTAGCATACAGTGTACATTGAAGGCATATCTCACCTCCCTCTCAAGTTTTTTTATTTCAAGGTCCAGTTTCCTAATTGTCCTCTTTTTTATTTCGGACTCCAGTGCAAGATTTTCCATCTTTTTCTTCTTGTACTGAATGTCTATGTCTGCCAGTTCTATTTGGCGCCGGAGGTGGTTGCCATACAACTTTCTGATAGCTTGTGAGCTCTGTGAACACAATACAATTAGCGCAGCTGGAATTTGGCAGGATGTGGTGTCCTTTTATTAATACGCACTATGTTGCCAGGCTGGTTTTCCCACTGTATAGCATCTGGGTCCTGTAAAAGAAATTAGATTTTTTGATTTTGATGAGGACTCCTCACCATTGTAGAGTAAATAGTACTTTCAGTCTTAACATGATACCTCATGCCTTCTGGAATCCAGAGAGATGGTCTCCTCCTCATCATCGTCTCCATCATGTGCTGTTGCTGCTGCACTGGGGCCTTCACCCTATCACATTTAATCGGATTCATATTGAAGCTAGTAGACAAGACATGCCAGGCCTACAGTATGCCTTTGATGGAGTACTCACTGGATCAGCATCGTCTGGTGCTTGTGCTGGTGGCTCTAACAGGAACACAGTGCTGCCAGACACTGCAAGGCAATAGGTAAACCAAAGTCAGACAGTCCAAATTGATTCAATATGAATGTGGTTGTATCCCATGTAGAGATGGAAGGACATACCTTGAATGAAGCGGGTGGCATCTTGGGAGGAACCTATGCTCGTCTCTTTCCCCCCAGGGATCCCCTCTAAGACGGGCCTGCCTTTATTTAGCTCCAAGGCCATGTCCTCTGCTGGGGTAAGGTCAGCCTTTGGTGACCCACCACCCGTGCCTTGTCTGTGGGTATTATTTTTCACTGCTAAAACAGTACAGACAATGTGTGAGCAGGCACCTTCTGGGTACAATATATGCTTGTGCTTTGTTAAATATTAGTCAGGGACCATACCATTCTGCAGAATGTTCTTGTATTTGATTTTGACCTGCTGCCATGTCCGTTTTGGCCCGTTCATGTTTAATCTACACACACACACACACACACATTTAATGGAGTCACACTGCAAAAAATTACTTGGTATTTGTCTTGTTTTCAGTAAAAATATCAAAAAATTTATCATAGCTTTATACAGTGTGATGGAGTTACTTTACACAATTTCACTCATATCTGCAGTGCATTTCAATTAAAAATTTAACCGTTTCATAATTACAGTACAACTGCATTTTTGGAGATGTGAATTAAATATTTGAATTGTAATTGTGATGTTTCAGCGGAGCGGTGAGTGTGTAATTGTGCACTACTTACGCATTCAGGCGGTCTGCAATACTTTGCCACGCTTTTTCTCTTTGCTTTATCACTGTGGCGGTGTTGCCTTTCTTCTTAATTATATCTTTTACCTCCTCGTATGCCTCCATGAGGATTTGTGCTTCCGACGGGGAAAAGTACGCGGCTCTAGTTGCCATGGTAAATCAGTTAATCTGTGATCTGTGGCGGGGTCTATTTGAGTGAGCCGTGAGCGCGCACCTATCCAGGATTGGTTTCACCTGGCTTAATGAATCCGTGTCTGCTCATCCTGGCTTGGTCTTTGTGCAACCAATTAAGCCTGGACGCACATGTTTTGGCTTCATTGAGCTCAGCTGAGTCATTTATCCCGGATGTCTTAATTCTACTTTTGTGCAACAGGCCCCCTGTCTTCGTAAAAATCTAAATAACTTAACAGATCTTCATTGTAAAGTGTTTACATACTGTTTCCCATGCTTGTTCAATGAACCATAAACAATTAATGAACATGCACCTGTGGAACGGTCGATAAGACACTAACAGCTTAAAGACGGTAGGCAATTAAGGTCACAGTTATGAAAACTTAGGACACTAAAGAGGCCTTTCTACTGACTGAGAAACACCAATAGAAAGATGCCCAGGGTCCCTGCTCATCTGCGTGAATGTGCCTTAGGCATGCTGCAAGGAGGCATGAGGACTGCAGATGTGGCCAGGGAAATAAATTGCAATGTCCGTACTGAGACGCCTAAGACAGCGCTACAGGGAGACAGGACGGACAGCTGATCGTCCTTGCGGTGGCAGACCACGTGTAACAACACCTGCACAGGATCGGTACATCCGAACATCACACCTGCGGGACAGGTACAGGATGGCAATAACAACTGCCCGAGTTACACCAGGAACGCACAATCCCTCCATCAGTGCTCAGACTGTCCGCAATAGGCTGAGAGAGGCTGGACTGAGGGCTTGTAGGCCTGTTGTAAGGCAGGTCCTCACCAGACATCACTGGTAACAACGTCGCCTATGGGCACAAACCCACCGTCGCTGGACCAGACAGGACTGGCAAAAAGTGCACTTCACTGACGAGTCGCAGTTTTGTCTCACCAGGGGTGATGGTCGGATTCTCGTTTATCGTCGAAGGAATGAGCGTTACACCGAGACCTGTACTCTGGAGTGGGATCGATTTGGAGGTGGAGGGTCCGTCATGGTCTGGGGCGGTGTGTCACAGCATCATCAGACTGAGCTTGTTGTCATTGCAGGTAATCTCAACACTGTGCGTTACAGGGAAGACATCCTCCTCCCTCATGTTGTACCCTTCCTGCAGGCTCATCCTGACATGACCCTCCAGCATGACAATGCCACCAGTCATACTGCTCGTTCTGTGCGTGATTTCCTGCAAGACAGGAATGTCAGTGTCCTGCCATGGCTAGCGAAGAGCCTGGATCTCAATCCCATTGAGCACGTCTGGGACCTGTTGAATCGGAGGGTGAGGGCCATTCCCCCCAAAAATGTTCGGGAACTTGCAGGTGCCTTGGTGGAAGAGTGGGGTAACATCTCACAGCAAGAATCTGGTGCAGTCCATTAGGAGATGCACTGCAGTACCACTAGCGGTTCTGGGGGGGGGGCCTGTGACAACAATTTTGGACCCCCTTGTGGCCCCCCTAAATGTGGAGTATGAAATCATTTTTACATAACAAATTTGTGCTATCGTTCTTTTTTTACTACCATTATTAGAGTGGCAACGATGATGATTATGAACATGGTCTTATGCCTGCAATGCAGTGAAGAAAACGATATGACAACAATAACGTCTAATGTAACTGGCCCCTCTAACAGTACAACTGGCCCCAGCTTGGCCCCCCCAGTTGAAATGGTCTAGAACCGCCACTGTGCAGTACCTAATACAGCTGGTGGCCACACCAGATACTGACTGTTTCTTTTGATTTTGACCCCCCCTTTGTTCAGGGACACATTATTCCATTTCTGTTAGTCACATGTCTGTGGAACTTTTTCAGTTCATGTCTCAGTTGTTGAATCTTATGTTCATACAAATATTTACACATGTTAAGTTTGCTGAAAATAAATGCAGTTGACAGTGAGGACATTTCTATTTTTGCTGAGTTTATTTTTGTTAAGTATACCAAGGCCCATTTACAGGTTAATAGACAAAGGTGATGAGGGCAAAGCATAACTGCTTGTCCACTATCATACACATCTTGGGGTCTTTGTAGCCTGGTCTGAAGGCAGATTTGGTTACAGCACAAACGGACTATGTAATGGGTCTAGAATCAGGCTATAATGGACTATTTTGTTTCTGTGTTAATCTCAAGGTTCATGCCAGCAGTCCCTGACAGCCTTCACAGCCAAACTGACATGTCACTTCCTGTTCCGGGTCACTGTCAGGGCTGTGGGAGTAGTTCCAGGTCAACTCAGTCCCCGCCTTCACCACTCTGCAAGAAAATATAGAAAAAGCACAATCTGCTGTTGGTACTGATATATCAACCCAATCGCGTAGTTTTATCACAAAATCATTACCCATTAAAAAGGGACTATTCCGGACACTTACTTGCTGGTGAAGAAGGCGATGACGGGGAAGTTTGGATCATGAGAGTCAGTGAAGACGTTCTGCACAAATAGGTTGGGGTCGCAGCTGTGCTGTAGAGACAAGATGTCAGAGGTTATGAGTGGGTGTGTTAAAGAATGGGAGTAGATAGTCATACAGTTATACACCTACATTTATGAACCTTCCCACATTCCCCTCCTTCGTGGCATCTAGGTAATACAGGTGCTCCATAGGGTTCTGCTTTGGGCCCAGTTTTTTGGGGCTTGTGCTTGTGGACACAGACAGCTTCACATCCACTTCTTTTATGTCCACTTCTTTCATGTCTGGTTGGGAATTCAGCTGTGGCTTCTGTACCCCATTCTCTTGCTCCAGACCCTCCATGCCTGAAGAAGGAAAAGTGTAACAGAAAAGAAAATAAGTTAGACTACATATTATCTAGGCACCCACAATGCCTCGTTTCTCAATGTTCATCATTGGGAACCATAGCCTGGTTAAACCAGTGGAACAATGGTGAGTGCAGCGGTCAGTCTGGTGTAACCAGGCTAATGGAACCATGAAGCCCCCTGAAGCATCCATTGGCCCAGTTTCCAGTACCTGTGAGAGGTTGGACTGGCAGGGAGCTCCCCACCAACACGGCTTGTATCTGTGGAGAAAGCTCCACCCCGGGCCTCTGGATAACGGGCACATGAAGCCCGTCAGGAGGTGAGGAGGGGGGCGAGGGCTCCAGGGTCTCTGCAGGCACTCGTCCCTCCCCTGCCGGCGCCAGCCACTCATCTACCACCTCCACCTCGTCGTCGGAGGGAAGGTCCGCCTTCTGGCGCTTGGGTGGGAGGGGCTCGTCGGAGTCCAGTCCTGCCCTGAGAACTACACCTGAAAGGAAGGGAAGTTAATAACGTTTCAGATCCTTGATTTGGATCCACAGTTCAGCCTTTATTAAAGGGATGGTTCTTATGCAAATACAGTGCCTTGCAAAAGTATTCATCCCCCTTGATGTTTTTCTTATTTTGTTGCATTACAACCTGTACTTTAAATTGATTTTTATTTGGATTTCATGTAATGGACATACACAAAATAGTCCAAATTGGTGAAGTGAAATGAAAAAAATAATTTGTTTCAAAAAATAAAATAATTTGTTTCAAAAAAAAAAAAAATTCAAAATGGAAAAGTGGTGTGTGCATATGTATTCACCGCCTTTGCTGTGAAGCCCCTAAATAAGATCTGGTGCCATTGTGTAAATAAAAAAATAAGCAAACACGTTTGGTGTTCGCCAAAAGGCATGTGCGAGACTCCCCAAACATATGGAAGAAGGTACTCTGGTCAGATGAGACTAAAATGTTGCTTTTTGGCCATCAAGGAAAACGCTGTCTGGCACAAACCCAACATCTCTAATCACTCCGAGAACACCATCCCCACAGTGAAGCGTGGTGGCAGCATTATGCTGTGGGGATATTTTTAAATCGGCAGGGACTGGGAAACTGGTCAGAATTGAAGGAATGATGGATGGCGCTAAATACTGGGAAATTCTTGAGGGAAACCTGTTTCAGTCTTCCAGAGATTTGGGACTGGGACGGAGGTTCACCACCTACTGCTAAAGCAACACTCGAGTGGTTTAAGTGTCATTTAAATGTCTTGGAATGGCCTAGTCAAAGCCCAGACCACAATCCAATTGAGAATCTGTGGTACGACTAAGACTGCTGTACTCCAGTGGAATCCATCCAACTTGAAGGAGCTGGAGCAGTTTTGCCTTGAGGAATGGGCAAAAATGTCAGTGGCTAGATGTGCCAAGCTTATAGAGACATAGCCCAAGAGACTTGCAGCTGTAATTGCTGCAAAAGGTGGCTCTACAAAGTATTGACTTTGGGGGGTGAATAGTTCTTGTGTATTTCACAAAAAAATATATTTTGCATCTTCAAAGTGGTAGGCATGTTGTGTAAATCAAATGATACAATCCCCCCAAAAATACATTTTAATTCCAGGTTGTAAGGCAACAAAATAGGAAAAATGGAAATATTTTCGCAAGCCACTGTATGTACATTTTCGCTGAACAATCATTTTAAGCGTACAAGACCAAACTGTCACTTTCCCCTACCTGCGTATGTGCACACGAACGTGCCCTTGTCCAGGTCGTCACGGCAACGCACCCCCCATCCTTTGTTTCCGGTGGGGAAGACCTGCAGCCGGACACGCAGACCCCGCTGAACCACACGGTTCTGGCACATGCCACGGTCACACCCACACCATGGACCACATTCGTACAGCCTAGCAGACACACAGATACATATCTCATGAGTAATTAGTAATGGCATGCACTCACCAGGCACAATAGATACACAAAGGACATTAACACAACAGGATTGCTGACAAGGCCCAGACGCCCAGCCCAACTCACCCTTTGGGCACAGGCTCAGACAGCCTCTGGTGGGAGTAGTGTTTGCCGCCGGGGGTCAGACGAGCGCAGGCGCAGCTCTCCGCGTCACCACAGCCGTCAGTGCAGTCGCAGCAGGTGGTGAACAACGGGCCCGAACTAAGGAAACAGCCGTGAGGCCAACGCTCCTTCCTGTAGCGGAAGTCCTCCGGCCGCACTCCTTCCTCCCGCAGGCACAACTCCACCGGCGTTGGCTCTGACCCCCGGCTCAGGTCCCTCTCGGCCAGACCGGGTGGGCGCCACTGCGGTGGCCGCAGACACTCCAACTGCACCAGGGGGTCAAAGGTGAAGTCGTCCACCTGCAGAACGCCGTGACTCTCTGTGGCAACCAGAAAACATAGCACCTCCCCTGGGGTGCAGAGACTCAGTCCACATGGAGCCTTGTAAACAACGCCCCGCTCCGTGACCTCAGAGTCCAACTCTGCACCCTCAGAGCCCTCCCCCTTAGAGTCTGGTTCAGTCCCATCACAATCGGTCTCAATCCCTGTAGTGAGAGGTGGGGTGGGAGCACACTGCCGCTGGAAGGAGCAGAGTAGGGGGATCCTGAGAGGGTTGTGGCCCCGGAAGTGGTGTGCGGACGGGGGCAGGTGGGGCACACAGGCCTGGCTGCAGGTATGGAGCTGGTAGGGGAGCTGGAGGGGCAGCATGGGAGCCATGAGGTCCTCTCTGTTGGGGTAGGGGGGCGACAGGGGGATGATGGAGCCATCGTAACGGAGGGGTGAGGGAGGGGAGATGGGCTCTGTCTGTTGGGGGGGCAGTGGAGTCTGGGGGTCGTCAATATCAGGGACTGAAACTGTGAGGATTTCTGTGTGGTGGAGACAGATGTTGGGAAGATGTTAGGCTAGCAGCAAACTGAGATATTGGGATAGCTCAGAGACCACGTTTGGATCCAATCAATCCAAACCTCACAGTCAGAGATACTATAATGATATACTGGGTGTGAAGTAGGCTATGTACCTGCACCAATAACCACCTCCACAAAAGACTCATTCCCAGTGGCAGGGGCTGTATTTGTAGCTGAGGCTGTAGTTGTAGCTGGGCCTGTAGTTGCCGGTGTCACAATCAGCCCGGAATCCAATAAGGTAATCATATTCATCCCCTGGACATATTCTAAAACAAAAACAGAACAATTATTGCATGAATGGCTAGTATGTGTGTGTGTGTGTGTGTACTGTATATATGGTACCTCTGTCTGAAGCAGTGCAGGTCTTGATGGCATGTTTCAGGTGTGTCAGATATTCATACAGCTCATCAAATGCTTGTTCCACATCCACCTGTACCCAGAATGACTTTGCCCTCGCTGAAATCAGAGCAAAAAATAATGTCAGGAACAAATCATTTGCATGATGATCTCCAACAACAACTGGTTCCATCTTTCAATCTGGATTAGATGTATGTGAAACTAGAAACAATATAACAGTGTAAGTAAAAATTCCTCACCAACTTCTGTTTTCTCTGACCCATTCATTTTCAATATTGATGGATGGTCAACTGGTTATGAATTCCTCTGATACCTGCTAAGAAAATGTGCAATTGGCTAGGTACATAGTCAATATTATGCCGGATATATAGCCTACCAAAGACCAACCTAGCTACATCTATATTATTGGTATCCAACGTCGATGGCCTAGCTAGTACTACCAGCTAACGTACACAAGTAAGGATGTTGTAAGTAACAACATTAGCTAGATCTCTAGCTATCTTTGCTATGCTGCGTGCATTGATTTCAGGAAGTTGCTTGCAAAAAGCATCATTATACAAGTGTCGACACCAATTTACATTTCGTTCAAAACATAAGCTAATGTACCTACTGCCTTATCTATTTAACCCTGATGGTATCGAGACATTTTAGTCTACTTCCATTGATTAAATTCGAATACCCACAATGCACTTCACTATTTTGTTCATCTAGAAGACAAATCCAACATATTACCGATCTGCAAATCCACAGTTGCGTAACAAAGGAATGGGAATCAGATAAATTGACCAATTTTACATTCGCTTGAGTCAAACGTTTCAATATTTAATGTCTCCTTTTTAAAACTGAATATATATCTATTCTCCATTAGCTTTTCATGAATTGGCCCCGTTGAAAAGTGAAACAGTTAAATTTCACTACGAATATGAAACATTCTTCGACTTTAATGTTCGTCATCTTGCAATTTGAGGGACTTATGTACAGTTGGCGAGAGTTGATTGTCTGACGGTTACAATATGTACATTGGTAGTTATGTCAAACTATGGTTATGTAGCCGGCTATTTCCTAGATCTATTCATTAGAGCAAAACGTTTTGCAACGGAAACGTTTTGCAACGACAACGAGTTTCTTATTGGACAAGCTTAGGTAGTCCCTCCCCGTTTTGGTCTGTTTGGTGTCAAGTGAATACGCCCCTGTGTAGTTTTGTAACACAGCGATAATGCATTTACGCAAGTTCTATATCGAAATGATTATGCGCATTCTGGTGTTCATACATGCAGCAGAAACTACACCTTCAAAAGGGTGAGGATCATTCTACAATTTGACATTCATACGGTAGGACCGCATATGTTTCTTAAACCACTCTAAACAATGTCAAGGAATTATGTCCTGTCTATGTCCACGTTTGAACTCTTTATTACAGCTCGCATAACGTTACCCATCTGAACATAGACTACTATTATTATTTAAATATACATGTTTTTGTGTTTGATTTCTGAAGTAACACCACCAGTCTCTAGCCGAGATGACCCAGGTGCGAAGGTCGGTGGGAGAGGCGCTGTGGGGAATGTGTGCCGCCGACGCCATGTCCATGCCCGTGCACTGGTACTACAACATCGATGACATCAAGAGAGATTTTGGAGGATGGATCACCGGCTTCAACGCACCCAACAACAGACACCCGTCCAGTATCCTCACCCTCTCCAACTCAGGTATGTTAACATCACCCTTTACTGAATTTGAAAATGAGTTGTTTATTGGTCATGAATTATGACATGGCATGACATGAGTGTTTGATATATGCAGGAGCATTCATTCTTCACCTGATGTTCATCAAACTGGCAATAGGTACATTGAAACATTTTGAGTTAGTCCTTAATCTGTTCTCTCTTTCCCTCCGGTCCATAGCGGGGAGCGGTCGCACTGCATGGTCCTCTGGTGGGAACAGGCCCCATGTTGTGGGTAGCGTAATCCTCCATAACAAGCTCAAGTTCTGGAAGGCATCAGGCGGATCGGTCCACTATCACCAAGGTGCTCACTACTCACTTAATTTCAGTTCATCTCACGAATGAATGTAACTAAATGAAAAAAGTAACTGTCTCTGACCTTGGTCTGTATACATCTTTAAAAGTGTTTCTGTAAGGAAAATAATTATTGACAATACATATTATCAATTATTCAGTAAAGTATACCTCTATATCTCTGTGCAGGTCTCCAGGCAGGTGAGAATACCCTGAATGCCATCTGCTCCCTGAGGGTGGCACAGGCCCTGACAAGGGGGACGTTTTCCAGCGTGGCAGAACCAGCGGCGAGGGGGGCAGTGCTGGCTGATTACGTACACTTCATGACCACGCCAGGAACACATGGAGACACCTACGCAGAGTCCTTCCACAGAGCATTCTTCTCCGACTGGCAAGACCCCAGACCCACTTCCTCCAGCAAGGTAATGCACACGCACATACATATGAGGTTACACACCTAACCAGACAGTGTCTTACAGTTTGTCTTGTCTATGTGTTCCAGGTGTTAGTCATGTCTTGTCTATGTGTTCCAGGTGTTATGTTTGTGTGTCTTGTCTATGTGTTCCAGGTGTTATGTTTGTGTGTCTTGTCTATGTGTTCCAGGTGTTATGTTTGTGTGTCTTGTCTATGTGTTCCAGGTGTTGGAGTTTGCAGAGCAGCGCTACCAGCAGAAGATGTCAGTCCCCGACAGCCAGCTAGACGCTATTGGCTGCCTCCCCATGGCCATCCCCTTTGTGCTTCTCTCTGCCACAGCCAATGAGGACCAAGCTGCAAGTGTTGCACCCACCCCTTTTTGGAATATTTGAATAGGAGAATCTCAATTGCATTTCCTTGATCCTTCTCTCCTTGCCTCATCTCAAAACCCATTGGATGAGAAGGTCAGAGGGGAGAGAACGTTGAATTTCTCATCCAATGAGTTTTGAGAAGGAGACGAGAACACAAGAAATGAAGATTTTCCCAATGAAACTCTCTCTCTCTCCCCCTCTTTTTACTGTCCTTTCTCTCTTCCTCTCCCAGGTGTCTGCAGTGGTAGAGTTTGTCCGGCTCACCCACCCCCACCCCAAGGTGGAGAAATATGTGACGCTGTATGCCCGAGCCCTCCATGCCACTCTGAATGGGGCGTGTCTGAAGCAGCAAGCGGAAGCCGCCCTCAAGTCACCCGACCTGGACGCATGGGACACTTGCAAGCCCTACATACAGAAAGCAGCCAGGTTTCCAACCTCTTCTGCAGAGGGGCTCAAGGTTCACCAGAGTGCAGTGGAAATGCTTGGCATGGCCTGCTACACCCAAGGTGTCTATCACTCTCTCTCTACTCTGTCTACCTATCCACAGCAGTGTGATTTAGTTCCATTTAAGTGTGTGATGCAAGTGTCCACTGAGTCTAATAGAAGTTTGCGTGTCCTTTATAGGTGCCCTCAGTAGTATGTTCTACCTAGCACACGAGTTTCACAGCGACCATCATGGAGGGATCCTGGCAAACACCAATTGTGGCGGTAAGTTTGTTTGTTTGCATGTGGTGCCAATTCATCTGTTTTAAGGTGTGTGTTTTGAGAATTGTCAGTCTAAAGTGTCTGTGTGTCTTTTTCAGGAGAGAACTGCAACAGGGGTTCTGCTTTGGGGGCTCTGCTGGGTGCGAGGGCAGGGTACACGGGTGGATCTGTACCCCAGGAGTGGAAAGATGGATTGAGGAACGCACAGGAACCCATCCATGAAATACTAAAGATGCTCAGAGACTGACCCCTATAGGACTTAAAGCGTGCATCAGAGCACTGACATGCATATCTTACCTCCGTTTGGTTGGTGTAACTCAAAACAACATCTGTGTACATATGTTTGTTGATTTTGAGCCTTATATTGGCCTTGGTATTCACATGCTGGTCGTTGTATGCACAAAAAGGTACCTTACAATGAAAAAGATTACTATGCACAAATAATTACCTTGTGTAAAAGTGCTTATTTTCCCAATTTTACACTTAATGCCTTCCAGGTTTGCCTTGGTTTACTCCCCTGCTGAAAGCTCAGCGATCTCTCTCGACCATACGTCAAGTAACTGTTTTCAGCTGTGACTCCATTAAATATATTTTAGAGATCAGTTTGAGTTTACGCACTAAAGGCGTCCGCATACATAGGTTCGGTTTGCTCCTAGCAGAACTCGGCCAGGCGAAGTGAACGTCTGTGCTCGCAGACTCCCTTAAAATACCTTCGCTTGAAAAATTAGAAAGAAGTGGAAATATTACTGTTTGTACCTCTTGAGACGCCATAGTCAGTACACTTCCTCAAAATAGTCTCAATTAATTTAAGAGAAATCTGTAAATCATTTTGCGTTTTTACTGAGGGGGTCTTAGTTGCGCAATTTTACATCTAAGATTTTTGGTGCAGTATTTCTTAACATCTGCATGAAAACTAGTCGTCTCTCGTTGAATGACAACAAGCACTTCATTGAATATTCCATATTGTTGACCAACCACCGACGAAGGGGCGTAGACTTCGGCTACGGAACTTTGACAAGCCTCAAGAAAAACATGTGTGATGAACAGCCGGGGGAAAACGCTGCCGAACAACCAAAACGTCACAGAATTTCATCATAATATATGCGCGATCTGTTTCGATTTGGTATTATACCGTAAGCTTTAAACTCATATCGAGTTTGAGTTGAAGAAGAAAAAGTTAACCTTTTTAAAGTACATTTGATCATACACATTGATTGCAGAAGCAGGTAGACAGTAGCCTGCAACATTTCTACATTCCTTGTTTCCAAGTTACGCGAAGGGAAACGTTGTGATTTGATTATGGCAGTTCAATGGTAACTTATTTTATCAGTCTTATTTTAATTTGGATAGAACCTAATGAAGTTATTTGAAAGGTAATATGCCCTGCCACATTGTGTTTTAAAGTTGAATAAAAGCATTTATGCTGGTCGATTATGCGCACATACAATAGTATACACTGTTACAATCTCTAATTATGTACTGTGATTAAGGTGTGAAAACCTTCATTATCTAACATATACAGTACATGCTGCTTTTCACGTGGATCAGGTTTATTATATATTTTTTTCTATCCTTCAAGCCCAATAAATGGTGTCTCATTACCAAATCTAACCACCTGTCAACAACTGTTATTGTACTGTCTTCTTCATCATTACAGTGCCTTCAGAAAGTATTCACACCCCTTGACTTTTTCCCCCCAGAAATTGTGTTACATGGATTAAATTGAGAGTTTTTTTGTCACTGACCTATTTTTTTTTAAGTCACCTTCATTTAACCAGGTAGGCTAGTTGAGAACAAGTTCTCATTTACAACTGCGACCTGGCCAAGATAAAGCAAAGCAGTTCGACACATACAACAACACAGAGTTACACATGGAATAAACAAACATACAGTCAATAATACAGTAGAAAAAGTCTATATACAGTGTGTGCAAATGAGGTAAGATAATGGAGGTAAGACAATAAATAGGCCATGGTGGCGAAGTAATTTGAATATACCAATTAAACACTGGAGTGATAGATGTGCAGAAGAGCAGTAACTGCACATTTGATCAAAAGTTAGTTATTTACATTTTTGATACATTGAATACATGCTTTATCATGTGGACAAATATCCTGCCTCCACTGTGTTGTTATACAACAGCACCTCCTGTTGGTGTGATACTAGTAATGCCTCCTTGGCTCCAGGCCAGTCACTGTATTTCACAATGTTAGTCTCCCAGCCAACTGCCCCGTGGGTTTACCCTGATAAATGTTCTGTCAGGGAGGGGAGAGAGAGACTGATTTGCTGTGTGTGTGTTTGTGGAGTATGTGTTTGTGGGAGGACTGAACTTGGGTCGAGCCCTGAGAGCTCAGTAATGGAGTCGTCTACGACCACGGACTCTCTGAAAGTGAAGCTCAGCCACCTTATCCTGCTGGCCCTTTGTATCCCAGCCTGCACCGGACTCCCTGGAGGTGAGTCTCAGATCTGAGGATGTAAATTACTTTGGTGGTTCTTGGATCAGCCCTGTACCTTTCAAATACAGCACCACACGCTCCTGGCTATTCAATGCCCTGCTTGACTTCCTGTCTGTCTATCTGTCTTTCTGTCAGTCTGACTGTATTTGTGTACAGAGACTTTTTACAGCCTTGTGTGTGCAGTAATAGCAACTTTTCAACCACCCATGGTCTTCATTAGGATTCTTCTTCCTTTTCCTACTATTTGTACTCTGTTCCTGTGGAAGTTTGTTGGATGTCTATCAATTTAAAGTATAT
Organism: Salvelinus namaycush; assembly: GCF_016432855.1. NCBI lineage: Eukaryota > Metazoa > Chordata > Actinopteri > Salmoniformes > Salmonidae > Salvelinus > Salvelinus namaycush. The sequence goes on along the minus strand of NC_052346.1, from coordinate 18,806,346 downwards.
GTAGTGTAAGCAGTCATGTCCCGTCCTGGCAGCTCCAGTATTCCTGAGCACACAGGAGGCCAGTGGGGTGCTCCATCATCAGCGCTCGCGGCGTGCTAACAGCCTGCTGGAGGAGCTGAGACTGGGAGACCTGGAGAGAGAGTGTCTGGAGGAGCAATGTGGCTACGAGGAGGCACGGGAGATCTTCACCCTCCCCGAACAATTGGTGAGTGTAAACTGAATGATCAGATGGAATCTGAGAAGGTAGGTTCTCCATATTTGTCCCAGAACATTAGAATCTTTTTAAATTACCCCTCTCTCTTGTTTTATGCAGGAGGAGTTCTGGAAGAGCTACTCAGGTAGGTATCTTCAGGGGACTCAAAGCTACACTCAACTTTAACTTACAGTACCAGTCAAAAGTTTGGACACACCTACTCATTCCAGGGGTTTTCTTTATTTTTACTATTTTCTACATTGTAGAATAATAGGGAAGACATCAAAACTATGAAATAACACATATGGAATCATTTAGTAACCAAAAAAGTGTTAAAAGCTGTCATCAAGGCAAAGGGTGGCTTCTTTGAAGAATCTAAAATATATTTTGATTTGTTTAACACCTTTTAGGTTACTACATGATTCCATATGTGTTATTTCATAGTTTTGATGTCTACACTATTATTCTATCATGTAGAAAATAGTAAAAATAAAGAAAAACCCTAGAATGAGTAGGTGTGTCCAACCCTTCGACTGGTACTGTACATTTTGCCAAATCTACATATATTTCTCGTTGCTCATTATAATGGTTGTAATAATAATCTAATATTGTCTCTGTCTGTAGTGGTGGATCAGTGTGAGTCTGGCCCCTGCTTGAATGGGGCTACCTGTGTAGGTCAGGTGAACACCTACATCTGCATTTGTCTCCCTGGGTTTGATGGACGAAACTGTGGCCAAAGTAGGTACAACACACCTGTATTTGTCTGTCGAATCACTGAAATTGGCTCTTGGATCTTCTTCAATAATGGTTTCCATTTCGCTTGTCTCTTGGTTCCTGTCTGTCTCTATCTCTACCTCCACAGCCTTGATGAACTCTTATGATGGTTGTCTGTACAGAAATGGGGGATGTGAGCACTTCTGCACAGAGTTTCCAGACCTGTCTCACCGTTGTCACTGTGCCCCTGGGTACAGCCTTGGCAATGACAGCATTAGCTGCATACCCCAAGGTCTGTATCACACTGGGCCAAACCCTAACAACTACAACTCCCAACAGCTCTGTGCTTCTTGAGGCCATCTCCATACAAGCACTTAATCTTCTCCTTTTGTAGTCCTTCTCTTGCCTGTATTCTCTCTTTATCCTCAACTCCTAACCTCTCTCTCCCCCCCTCTCTCTTTCTCTCTCTCTCTCTTTCTCTCTCTCTTTCTCTCTCTCTCTCTCTCTCTCTCTTTCTCTCTCTCTCTCTCTCTCTCTTT